>NW_028132953.1:0-194499 GCF_964374135.1 Grampus griseus | reverse complement strand
AGCACAGATACCTTTCCATAAGCCAAATATGTAATAGACAAGAGCTACTCCTTGCTCAACGAAGTGAACGCAACACCCCATCTTAAACGCCTAAGAATATACCTGACTAGTAAGAATCTTAAAACCTATGGATTTATATGTCTCCGAAAGACAATCAAGCGTGTGTACAGCGGCATAAATGCAGCAGTGATAGGATTGGTGAGGTTCGGTGAGCAAATGCAGACCCTTTGAAGTCATATTGCATGGTACCCATTCCATGGGTCTCAACTCTCCAGGTTTAAGGGATTCTTCCTTCAGCTAAAACATGCATGTGGAACCTATAGTATGATCCACCGTGTGATCGGGAAACGTGTTCAAATGTGTCTCAGTTTTCGTCCCCTGGTACTCGGGTGCAACATTCCAGACGCTTTACTAACACTCTCCCCACTTGGAGAGTCAGTGCCTTTAACCTCCTGTTTGGCCCAGTTTGCAATTTCTGCGGAAAATGAACAGGAATAGGGAGAACCAATGAGAGACTAGCTGGAGGTGTCTGGACGGGCAAATTTAACTCTCATTTCCCACCAGGAAGAGGAATTAACCAAAGGCTCAGCGTGCCATGCCGGAACCACACTAGGGCCTGAAGCAATCCTGCGGTGTTGCGGCCAGCTCACAAGAAAGCGAGTTGAAGAAAGGAGCTCCGGGGCCCTGTAATTCACAAACCTGCAGAGTTATAAATGACAGCTATCGTCCAAAAATATATTGAAGTAAGCCTGCCAAGAGGACTTGAAAGCGAGGCATAATTGCAGGAAACCGATTTCAGGAGGTAGACTGGAATTGCATGTAAAGCATAGGAAAAGAGGCAGAACGTCCACAATGATGCACTTGGCCAAAAAGGGCGTATGCGTTTTTTCCTGAATATATTCAGGAAAAAACGCATACGCCCTTTTTGGCCAACCAAGCAAGCTTGCAAAGGAAATCTGCACTACAATGAAGTCTCACTGCCCCCCGGTCAAAAGGGCCATCTGAAAAAAGTGTAAAATCCAGAAAGGGAGGACAGGCCATGGAGAACTGGGAGCATTCTTATGCTGATGGGTGGGATGTAAATTGCCAACAGCCACTCTGGAGAAGTGTATGGTGTTTCCTGAAACATCTAAAAAACAAAGCAACAGAGCCTAGGGCACTTCCACTTATGGTCCTATAGCTTAGGGAAATTAAAATCAAAAAGACACAGCCACGCCAAAGTTTGGGACGGCTCTGTTTACAAGAACCTCGTTTACCGTACAAGTTCAATATCGCAGAAAGCAAAAAATGGATAAAGAAGTTGTGGTACTTACGTAGAATGCAATATCACTCAGCAATGAAATCTATGTCATCAGGCAAGTAGCAGCATAGTGAGTGGATTCAGGTACGATGATTCTAAGTGAAATAAGTCACACAGAAAAAGAAACATCATAAGGTATCCATAATACACGGAATGTAAACTTGGCTACACAGGAACTGCATTACAAACAGAACAGGGACTCAAATGTAGAAAACCAACTTATGTTTGCTTAAGGGGAAAGGTGAGTTGGGGTGCTGCATGAAACCAGAGATTGAAATTGGCACAGATACCGTTCCATAAGCCAAATATGTAATAGACAAGAGCTACTCCTTGCTCAACGAAGTGGACTCAAGACGCCATATTAAACGCCTAAGAATATACCTGACTAGTATGAATCTTAAAACCTATGGATTTATATGTCTCCGAAAGAGAATCAAGCGTGTGTACAGCGGCACAAACGCAGCAGTGATAGGATTGGTGAGGTTCGGTGAGCAAATACAGACCCTTTGAAGTCATATTGCATGGTACCCATTCCATGGGTCTCAACTCTCCAGGTTTAAGGGATTCTTCCTTCAGCTAAATCATGCATGTGGAACCCAGAGTATGATCCACCGTGTGATCGGGAAACGTGTTCAAATGTGTCTCAGTTTTTGTCCCCTGGTACTTGGGTGCAACATTCCAGATGCTTTACAAACACTCTCACCACTTGGAGAGTCAGGGCTTTTAACCTCCTGTTTGGTCCAGTTTGCAATTTCTGCGGAAAATGAACAGGAATAGGGAAAACCAATGAGAGACAAGCTGGAGGTGTCTGGACGGACAAATTTAACTCTCATTTCCCACCAGGAAGAGGAATTAACCAAAGGCTCAGCGAGCCATGCCGAAACCACACTAGGGCCTGAAGCAATCTTGCGGTGTTGCGGCCAGCTCACAAGAAAGCGAGTTGAAGAAAGCAGCTCAGGGGCACTGTAATTCACAAAACTGCAGAGTTATACATGACAGCTATCATCCAAAAATATATTGAAGTAAGGCTGCCAAGAGGACTTGAAAGCAGGGCAGAATTGCAGGAAACCAATTTCAGGTGGTAGACTGGAATTGCATGTAAAGCATAGGAAAAGAGGCAGAACGTCCACAATGATGCACTTGGCCAAAAAGGGCGTATGCGTTTTTTCCTGAATATATTCAGGAAAAAACGCATACGCACTTTTTGGCCAACCAAGCAAGCTTGCAAAGGAAATCTGCACTACAATGAAGTCTCACTGCCCCCTGGTCAAAAGGGCCATCTGAAAAAAGTGTAAAATCCTGAAAGGTAGGACAGGCCATGGAGAACTGGGAGCATTCTTATGCTGATGGGCGGGATGTAAATTGCCAACAGCCACTCTGGAGAAGTGTATGGTGTTTCCTGAAACATCTAAAAAACAAAGCAACAGAGCCTAGGGCACTTCCACTTATGGTCCTATAGCTTAGGGAAATTAAAATCAAAAAGACACAGCCACCCCAAAGTTTGGGACGGCTCTGTTTACAAGAACCTCGTTTACGGTACAAGTTCAATATCGCAGAAAGCGAAAAATGGATAAAGAAGTTGTGGTACTTACGTACAATGCAATATCACTCAGCAATGAAATCTATGTCATCAGGCCAGTAGCAGCATAATGAGTGGATTCAGGTACGATGATTCTAAGTGAAATAAGTCACACAGAAAAAGAAACATCATAAGGTATCACTAATACACGGAATGTAAACTTGGCTACACAGGAACTGAATTACAAAACAGAACAGGGTCTCAAATGTAGAAAACCAACTTATGCTTGCTTAAGGGGAATGGTGAGTTGGGGTGCTGCATAAAACCAGAGATTGAAATTAGCACAGATACCGTTCCATAAGCCAAATATGTAATAGACAAGAGCTACTCCTTGCTCAACGAAGTGGACTCAACACCCCATATTAAACGCCTAAGAATATACCTGACTAGTAAGAATCTTAAAACCTATGGATTTATATGTCTCCGAAAGAGAATCAAGCGTGTGTACAGCGGCATAAATGCAGCAGTGATAGGATTGGTGAGGTTCGGTGAGCAAATGCAGACCCTTTGAAGTCATATTGCATGGTACCCATTCCATGGGTCTCAACTCTCCAGGTTTAAGGGATTCTTCCTTCAGCTAAAACATGCATGTGGAACCCAGAGTATGATCCTCCGTGTGATCGGGAAACGTGTTCAAATGTGTCTCAGTTTTCGTCCCCTGGTACTCGGGTGGAACATTCCAGACGCTTTACTAACACTCTCCCCACTTGGAGAGTCAGTGCCTTTAAACTCCTGTTTGGCCCAGTTTGCAATTTCTGTGGAAAATGAACAGGAATAGGGAGAACCAATGAGAGACTAGCTGGAGGTGTCTGGACGGGCGAATTTAACTCTCATTTCCCACCAGGAAGAGGAATTAACCAAAGGCTCAGCGTGCCATGCCGGAACCACACTAGGGCCTGAAGCAATCCTGCGGTGTTGCGGCCAGCTCACAAGAAAGCGAGTTGAAGAAAGGAGTTCCGAGGCCCTGTAATTCACAAACCTCCAGAGTTATAAATGACAGCTATCGTCCAAAAATATATTGAAGTAAGCCTGCCAAGAGGACTTGAAAGCGAGGCAGAATTGCAGGAAAACGATTTCAGGAGGTAGACTGGAATTGCATGTAAAGCATAGGAAAAGAGGCAGAACGTCCACAATGATGCACTTGGCCAAAAAGGGCGTATGCGTTTATTCCTGAATATATTCAGGAAAAAACGCATACGCCCTTTTTGGCCAACCAACCAAGCTTGCAAAGGAAATCTGCACTACAATGAAGTCTCACTGCCCCCCGGTCAAAAGGGCCATCTGAAAAAAGTGTAAAATCCAGAAAGGCAGGACAGGCCATGGAGAACTGGGAGCCTTCTTATGCTGATGGGCGGGATGTAAATTGCAAACAGCCACTCTGGAGAAGTGTATGGTGTTTCCTGAAACATCTAAAAAACAGAGCAACAGAGCCTAGGGCACTTCCACTTATGGTCCTATAGCTTAGGGAAATTAAAATCAAAAAGACACAGCCACCCCAAAGTTTGGGACGGCTCTGTTTACAAGAACCTCGTATACGGTACAAGTTCAATATCGCAGAAAGCGAAAAATGGATAAAGAAGTTGTGGTACTTACGTACAATGCAATATCACTCAGCAATGAAATCTATGTCATCAGGCCAGTAGCAGCATAATGAGTGGATTCAGGTACGATGATTCTAAGTGAAATAAGTCACACAGAAAAAGAAACATCATAAGATATCACTAATACACGGAATGTAAACTTGGCTACACAGGAACTGAATTACAAAACAGAATAGGGTCTCAAATGTAGAAAACCAACTTATTCTTTCTTAAGGGGAAAGGTGAGTTGGGGTGCTGCATAAAACCAGAGATTGAAATTAGCACAGATACCTTTCCATAAGCCAAATATGTAATAGACAAGAGCTACTCCTTGCTCAACGAAGTGGACTCAAGACGCCATATTAAATGCCTAAGAATATACCTGACTAGTAAGAATCTTAAAACCTATGGATTTATATGTCTCCGAAAGAGAATCAAGCGTGTGTACAGCGGCATAAATGCAGCAGTGATAGGATTGGTGAGGTTCGGTGAGCAAATGCAGACCCTTTGAAGTCATATTGCATGGTACCCATTCCATGGGTCTCAACTCTCCAGGTTTAAGGGATTCTTCCTTCAGCTAAAACATGCATGTGGAAAACAGAGTATGATCCACCGTGTGATCGGGAAACGTGTTCAAATGTGTCTCAGTTTTCGTCCCTTGGTACTCGAGTGGCACATTCCAGACGCTTTACGAACACTCTTCCCACTTGGAGAGTCAGTGCCTTTAACCTCCTGTTTGGCCCAGTTTGCAATTTCTGCGGAAAATGAACAGGAATAGGGAGAACCAATGAGAGACTAGCTGGAGGTGTCTGGACGGGCAAATTTAACTCTCATTTCCCACCACGAAGAGGAATTAACCAAAGGCTCAGCGAGCCATGCCGGAACCACACTAGGGCCTGAAGCAATCCTGCGGTGTTGCGGCCAGCTCACAAGAAAGCGAGTTGAAGAATGGAGCTCCGGGGCCCTGTATTTCACAAATCTGCAGAGTTATAAATGACAGCTATCGTCCAAAAATATATTGAAGTAAGGCTGCCAAGAGGACTTGAAAGCGGGGCAGAATTGCAGGAAACCGATTTCAGGAGGTAGACTGGAATTGCATGTAAAGCATAGGAAAAGAGGCATAACGTCCACAATGATGCACTTGGCCAAAAAGGGCGTATGCGTTTTTTCCTGAATATATTCAGGAAAAAACGCATACGCCCTTTTTGGCCAACCAAGCAAGCTTGCAAAGGAAATCTGCACTACAATGAAGTCTCACTACCCCCGGTCAAAAGGGCCATCTGAAAAAAGTGTAAAATCCAGAGAGGCAGGACAGGCCAATGAGAACTGGGAGCCTTGTTATGCTGATGGGTGCGATGTAAATTGCCAGCAGCCACTCTGGAGAAGTGTATGGTGTTTCCTGAAACATCTAAAAAACAAAGCAACAGAGCCTAGGGCACTTCCACTTATGGTCCTATAGCTTAGGGAAATTAAAATCAAAAAGACACAGCCACCCCAAAGTTTGGGACGGCTCTGTTTACAAGAACCTCGTTTATGGTACAAGTTCAATATCGCAGAAAGCAAAAAATGGATAAAGATGTTGTGGTACTTACGTACAATGCAATATCACTCAGCAATGAAATCTATGTCATCAGGCCAGTAGCAGCATAATGAGTGGATTCAGGTACGATGATTCTAAGTGAAATAAGTCACACAGAAAAAGAAACATCATAAGGTATCACTAATACACGGAATGTAAACTTGGCTACACAGGAACTGAATTACAAAACAGAATAGGGTCTCAAATGTAGAAAACCAACTTATGCTTGCTTAAGGGGAAAGGTGAGTTGGGGTGCTGCATAAAACCAGAGATTGAAATTAGCACAGATACCTTTCCATAAGACAAGTATGTAATAGACAAGAGCTACTGCTTGCTCAACGAAGTGAACTCAACACCCCATCTTAAACGCCTAAGAATATACCTGACTAGTAAGAATCTTAAAACCTATGGATTTATATGTCTCCGAAAGAGAATCAAGCGTGTGTACAGCGGCATAAATGCAGCAGTGATAGGATTGGTGAGGTTCGGTGAGCAAATGCAGACCCTTTGAAGTCATATTGCATGGTACCCATTCCATGGGTCTCAACTCTCCAGGTTTAAGGGATTCTTCCTTCAGCTAAAACATGCATGTGGAACCTAGAGTATGATCCACCGTGTGATCGGGAAACGTGTTCAAATGTGTCTCAGTTTTCGTCCCCTGGTACTCGGGTGCAACATTCCAGACGCTTTACTAACACTCTCCCCACTTGGAGAGTCAGTGCCTTTAACCTCCTGTTTGGCCCAGTTTGCAATTTCTGCGGAAAATGAACAAGAATAGGGAGAACCAATGAGAGATTAGCTGGAGGTGTCTGGACGGGCAAATTTAACTCTCATTTCCCACCAGGAAGAGGAATTAACCAAAGGCTCAGCGTGCCATGCCGGAACCACACTAGGGCCTGAAGCAATCCTGCGGTGTTGCCGCCAGCTCACAAGAAAGCGAGTTGAAGAAAGGAGCTCAGGGGCCCTGTAATTCACAAACCTGCAGAGTTATAAATGACAGCTTTCATCCAAAAATATATTGAAGTAAGGCTGCCAAGAGGACTTGAAAGTGGGGCAGAATTGCAGGAAACCGATTTCAGGAGGTAGACTGGAATTGCATGTAAAGCATAGGAAAAGAGGCAGAACGTCCACAATGATGCACTTGGGCAAAAAGGGCGTATGCGTTTTTTCCTGAATATATTCAGGAAAAAACACATACGCACTTTTTGGCCAACCAAGCAAGCTTGCAAAGGAAATCTGCACTACAATGAACTCTCACTGCCCCCCGGTCAAAAGGGCCATCTGAAAAAAGTGTAAAATCCAGAAAGGCAGGACAGGCCATGGAGAACTGGGAGCCTTGTTATGCTGCTGGGCGGGATGTAAATTGCCAACAGCCACTCTGGAGAAGTGTATGGTGTTTCCTGAAACATCTAAAAAACAAAGCAACAGAGCCTAGGGCACTTCCACTTATGGTCCTATAGCTTAGGGAAATTAAAATCAAAAAGACACAGCCACCCCAAAGTTTGGGACGGCTCTGTTTACAAGAACCTCGTATACGGTACAAGTTCAATATCGCAGAAAGCGAAAAATGGATAAAGAAGTTGTGGTACTTACGTACAATGCAATATCACTCAGCAATGAAATCTATGTCATCAGGCCAGTAGCAGCATAATGAGTGGATTCAGGTACGATGATTCTAAGTGAAATAAGTCACACAGAAAAAGAAACATCATAAGGTATCACTAATACACGGAATGTAAACTTGGCTACACAGAAACTGTATTACAAAACAGAACAGGGTCTCAAATGTAGGAAACCAACTTATGCTTGCTTAAGGGGAATGGTGAGTTGGGGTGCTGCATAAAACCAGAGATTGAAATTAGCACAGATACCGTTCCATAAGCCAAATATGTAATAGACAAGAGCTACTCCTTGCTCAACGAAGTGGACTCAACACCCCATCTCAAACGCCTAAGAATATACCTGACTAGTAAGAATCTTAAAACCTATGGATTTATATGTCTCCGAAAGAGAATCAAGCGTGTGTACAGCGGCATAAATGCAGCAGTGATAGGATTGGTGAGGTTCGGTGAGCAAATGCAGACCCTTTGAAGTCATATTGCATGGTACCCATTCCATGGGTCTCAACTCTCCAGGTTTAAGGGATTCTTCCTTCAGCTAAAACATGCATGTGGAACCCAGAGTATGATCCACCGTGTGATCGGGAAACGTGTTCAAATGTGTCTCAGTTTTCGTCCCCTGGTACTCGGGTGCAACATTCCAGACGCTTTACTAACACGCTCCCCACTTGGAGAGTCAGTGCCTTTAACCTCCTGTTTGGCCCAGTTTGCAATTTCTGCGGAAAATGAACAGGAATAGGGAGAACCAATGAGAGACTAGCTGGAGGTGTCTGGACAGGCGAATTTAACTCTCATTTCCCACCAAGAAGAGGAATTAACCAAAGGCTCACCGAGCCATGCCGGAACCACACTAGGGCCTGAAGCAATCCTGCGGTGTTGCGGCCAGCTCACAAGAAAGCGAGTTGAAGAAAGGAGCTCCGGGGCCCTGTAATTCACAAACCTGCAGAGTTATAAATGACAGCTATCGTCCAAAAATATATTGAAGTAAGCCTGCCAAGAGGACTTGAAAGCGAGGCAGAATTGCAGGAAACCGATTTCAGGAGGTAGACTGGAATTGCATGTAAAGCATAGGTAAAGAGGCAGAACGTCCACAATGATGCACTTGGCCAAAAGGGCGTATGCGATTTTTACTAAATATATTCAGGAAAAAACGCATACGCCCTTTCTGTCCAACCAAGCAAGCTTGCAAAGGAAATCTGCACTACAATGAAGTCTCACTGCCCCCCGGTCAAAAGGGCCAACTGAAAAAAGTGTATAATCCAGAGAGGCAGGACAGGCCAATGAGAACTGGGAGCCTTGTTATGCTGATGGCGGCGATGTAAATTGCGAAAAGCCACTCTGGAGAAGTGTATGGTGTTTCCTGAAACATCTAAAAAACAAAGCAACAGAGCCTAGGTCACTTCCACTTATGGTCCTATAGCTTAGGGAAATTAAAATCAAAAAGACACAGCCACGCCAAAGTTTGGGACGGCTCTGTTTACAAGAACCTCGTTTACGGTACAAGTTCAATATCGCAGAAAGCGAAAAATGGATAAAGAAGTTGTGGTACTTACGTAGAATGCAAAATCACTCAGCAATGAAATCTATGTCATCAGGCCAGTAGCAGCATAATGAGTGGATTCAGGTACGATGATTCTAAGTGAAATAAGTCACACAGAAAAAGAAACATCATAAGGTATCAATAACACACGGAATGTAAACTTGGCTACACAGGAACTGAATTACAAAACAGAATAGGGTCTCAAATGTAGAAAACCAACTTATGCTTGCTTAAGGGGAAAGGTGAGTTGGGGTGCTGCATAAAACCAGAGATTGAAATTAACACAGATACCTTTCCATTAGCCAAATATGTAATAGACAAGAGCTACTCCTTGCTCAACGAAGTGGACTCAACACCCCATATTAAACGCCTAAGAATATACCTGACTAGTAAGAATCTTAAAACCTATGGATTTATATGTCTCCGAAAGAGAATCAAGCGTGTGTACAGCAGCATAAATGCAGCAGTGATAGGATTGGTGAGGTTCGGTGAGCAAATGCAGACCCTTTGAAGTCATATTGCATGGTACCCATTACATGGGTCTCAACTCTCCAGGTTTAAGGGATTCTTCCTTCAGCTAAAACATGCATGTGGAAAACAGAGTATGATCCACCGTGTGATCGGGAAACGTGTTCAAATGTGTCTTAGTTTTCGTCCCCTGGTACTCCGGTGCCACATTCCAGACGCTTTACTAACACTCTCCCCACTTGGAGAGTCAGGGCCTTTAACCTCCTGTTTGGCCCAGTTTGCAATTTCTGTGGAAAATGAACAGGAATAGGGAGAACCAATGAGAGACTAGCTGGAGGTGTCTGGACGGGCAAATTTAACTCTCATTTCCCACCAGGAAGAGGAATTAACCAAAGGCTCAGCGTGCCATGCCGGAACCACACTAGGGCCTGAAGCAATCCTGCGGTGTTGCGGCCAGCTCACAAGAAAGCGAGTTGAAGAAAGGAGCTCAGGGGCCCTGTAATTCACAAACCTGCAGAGTTATAAATGACAGCTATCGTCCAAAAATATATTGAAGTAAGGCTGCCAAGAGGACTTGAAATCGGGGCAGAATTGCAGGAAACCGATTTCAGGAGGTAGCCTGGAATTGCATGTAAAGCATAGGAAAAGAGGCAGAACGTCCACAATGATGCACTTGGCCAAAAAGGGCGTATGCGTTTTTTCTGAATATATTCAGGAAAAAACGCATACGCACTTTTTGGCCAACCAAGCAAGCTTGCAAAGGAAATCTGCACTACAATGAAGTCTCACTGCCCCCTGGTCAAAAGGGCCATCTGAAAAAAGTGTAAAATCCTGAAAGGTAGGACAGGCCATGGAGAACTGGGAGCATTCTTATGCTGATGGGCGGGATGTAAATTGCCAACAGCCACTCTGGAGAAGTGTATGGTGTTTCCTGAAACATCTAAAAAACAAAGCAACAGAGCCTAGGGCACTTCCACTTATGGTCCTATAGCTTAGGGAAATTAAAATCAAAAAGACACAGCCACCCCAAAGTTTGGGATGGCTCTGTTTACAAGAACCTCGTTTACGGTACAAGTTCAATATCGCAGAAAGCGAAAAATGGATAAAGAAGTTGTGGTACTTACGTACAATGCAATATCACTCAGCAATGAAATCTATGTCATCAGGCCAGTAGCAGCATAATGAGTGGATTCAGGTACGATGATTCTAAGTGAAATAAGTCACACAGAAAAAGAAACATCATAAGGTATCACTAATACACGGAATGTAAACTTGGCTACACAGGAACTGAATTACAAAACAGAACAGGGTCTCAAATGTAGAAAACCAACTTATGCTTGCTTAAGGGGAATGGTGAGTTGGGGTGCTGCATAAAACCAGAGATTGAAATTAGCACAGATACCGTTCCATAAGCCAAATATGTAATAGACAAGAGCTACTCCTTGCTCAACGAAGTGGACTCAACACCCCATATTAAACGCCTAAGAATATACCTGACTAGTAAGAATCTTAAAACCTATGGATTTATATGTCTCCGAAAGAGAATCAAGCGTGTGTACAGCGGCATAAATGCAGCAGTGATAGGATTGGTGAGGTTCGGTGAGCAAATGCAGACCCTTTGAAGTCATATTGCATGGTACCCATTCCATGGGTCTCAACTCTCCAGGTTTAAGGGATTCTTCCTTCAGCTAAAACATGCATGTGGAACCCAGAGTATGATCCTCCGTGTGATCGGGAAACGTGTTCAAATGTGTCTCAGTTTTCGTCCCCTGGTACTCGGGTGGAACATTCCAGACGCTTTACTAACACTCTCCCCACTTGGAGAGTCAGTGCCTTTAAACTCCTGTTTGGCCCAGTTTGCAATTTCTGTGGAAAATGAACAGGAATAGGGAGAACCAATGAGAGACTAGCTGGAGGTGTCTGGACGGGCGAATTTAACTCTCATTTCCCACCAGGAAGAGGAATTAACCAAAGGCTCAGCGTGCCATGCCGGAACCACACTAGGGCCTGAAGCAATCCTGCGGTGTTGCGGCCAGCTCACAAGAAAGCGAGTTGAAGAAAGGAGTTCCGAGGCCCTGTAATTCACAAACCTCCAGAGTTATAAATGACAGCTATCGTCCAAAAATATATTGAAGTAAGCCTGCCAAGAGGACTTGAAAGCGAGGCAGAATTGCAGGAAAACGATTTCAGGAGGTAGACTGGAATTGCATGTAAAGCATAGGAAAAGAGGCAGAACGTCCACAATGATGCACTTGGCCAAAAAGGGCGTATGCGTTTATTCCTGAATATATTCAGGAAAAAACGCATACGCCCTTTTTGGCCAACCAACCAAGCTTGCAAAGGAAATCTGCACTACAATGAAGTCTCACTGCCCCCCGGTCAAAAGGGCCATCTGAAAAAAGTGTAAAATCCAGAAAGGCAGGACAGGCCATGGAGAACTGGGAGCCTTCTTATGCTGATGGGCGGGATGTAAATTGCAAACAGCCACTCTGGAGAAGTGTATGGTGTTTCCTGAAACATCTAAAAAACAGAGCAACAGAGCCTAGGGCACTTCCACTTATGGTCCTATAGCTTAGGGAAATTAAAATCAAAAAGACACAGCCACCCCAAAGTTTGGGACGGCTCTGTTTACAAGAACCTCGTATACGGTACAAGTTCAATATCGCAGAAAGCGAAAAATGGATAAAGAAGTTGTGGTACTTACGTACAATGCAATATCACTCAGCAATGAAATCTATGTCATCAGGCCAGTAGCAGCATAATGAGTGGATTCAGGTACGATGATTCTAAGTGAAATAAGTCACACAGAAAAAGAAACATCATAAGATATCACTAATACACGGAATGTAAACTTGGCTACACAGGAACTGAATTACAAAACAGAATAGGGTCTCAAATGTAGAAAACCAACTTATTCTTTCTTAAGGGGAAAGGTGAGTTGGGGTGCTGCATAAAACCAGAGATTGAAATTAGCACAGATACCTTTCCATAAGCCAAATATGTAATAGACAAGAGCTACTCCTTGCTCAACGAAGTGGACTCAAGACGCCATATTAAATGCCTAAGAATATACCTGACTAGTAAGAATCTTAAAACCTATGGATTTATATGTCTCCGAAAGAGAATCAAGCGTGTGTACAGCGGCATAAATGCAGCAGTGATAGGATTGGTGAGGTTCGGTGAGCAAATGCAGACCCTTTGAAGTCATATTGCATGGTACCCATTCCATGGGTCTCAACTCTCCAGGTTTAAGGGATTCTTCCTTCAGCTAAAACATGCATGTGGAAAACAGAGTATGATCCACCGTGTGATCGGGAAACGTGTTCAAATGTGTCTCAGTTTTCGTCCCTTGGTACTCGAGTGGCACATTCCAGACGCTTTACGAACACTCTTCCCACTTGGAGAGTCAGTGCCTTTAACCTCCTGTTTGGCCCAGTTTGCAATTTCTGCGGAAAATGAACAGGAATAGGGAGAACCAATGAGAGACTAGCTGGAGGTGTCTGGACGGGCAAATTTAACTCTCATTTCCCACCACGAAGAGGAATTAACCAAAGGCTCAGCGAGCCATGCCGGAACCACACTAGGGCCTGAAGCAATCCTGCGGTGTTGCGGCCAGCTCACAAGAAAGCGAGTTGAAGAATGGAGCTCCGGGGCCCTGTATTTCACAAATCTGCAGAGTTATAAATGACAGCTATCGTCCAAAAATATATTGAAGTAAGGCTGCCAAGAGGACTTGAAAGCGGGGCAGAATTGCAGGAAACCGATTTCAGGAGGTAGACTGGAATTGCATGTAAAGCATAGGAAAAGAGGCATAACGTCCACAATGATGCACTTGGCCAAAAAGGGCGTATGCGTTTTTTCCTGAATATATTCAGGAAAAAACGCATACGCCCTTTTTGGCCAACCAAGCAAGCTTGCAAAGGAAATCTGCACTACAATGAAGTCTCACTACCCCCGGTCAAAAGGGCCATCTGAAAAAAGTGTAAAATCCAGAGAGGCAGGACAGGCCAATGAGAACTGGGAGCCTTGTTATGCTGATGGGTGCGATGTAAATTGCCAGCAGCCACTCTGGAGAAGTGTATGGTGTTTCCTGAAACATCTAAAAAACAAAGCAACAGAGCCTAGGGCACTTCCACTTATGGTCCTATAGCTTAGGGAAATTAAAATCAAAAAGACACAGCCACCCCAAAGTTTGGGACGGCTCTGTTTACAAGAACCTCGTTTATGGTACAAGTTCAATATCGCAGAAAGCAAAAAATGGATAAAGATGTTGTGGTACTTACGTACAATGCAATATCACTCAGCAATGAAATCTATGTCATCAGGCCAGTAGCAGCATAATGAGTGGATTCAGGTACGATGATTCTAAGTGAAATAAGTCACACAGAAAAAGAAACATCATAAGGTATCACTAATACACGGAATGTAAACTTGGCTACACAGGAACTGAATTACAAAACAGAATAGGGTCTCAAATGTAGAAAACCAACTTATGCTTGCTTAAGGGGAAAGGTGAGTTGGGGTGCTGCATAAAACCAGAGATTGAAATTAGCACAGATACCTTTCCATAAGACAAGTATGTAATAGACAAGAGCTACTGCTTGCTCAACGAAGTGAACTCAACACCCCATCTTAAACGCCTAAGAATATACCTGACTAGTAAGAATCTTAAAACCTATGGATTTATATGTCTCCGAAAGAGAATCAAGCGTGTGTACAGCGGCATAAATGCAGCAGTGATAGGATTGGTGAGGTTCGGTGAGCAAATGCAGACCCTTTGAAGTCATATTGCATGGTACCCATTCCATGGGTCTCAACTCTCCAGGTTTAAGGGATTCTTCCTTCAGCTAAAACATGCATGTGGAACCTAGAGTATGATCCACCGTGTGATCGGGAAACGTGTTCAAATGTGTCTCAGTTTTCGTCCCCTGGTACTCGGGTGCAACATTCCAGACGCTTTACTAACACTCTCCCCACTTGGAGAGTCAGTGCCTTTAACCTCCTGTTTGGCCCAGTTTGCAATTTCTGCGGAAAATGAACAAGAATAGGGAGAACCAATGAGAGATTAGCTGGAGGTGTCTGGACGGGCAAATTTAACTCTCATTTCCCACCAGGAAGAGGAATTAACCAAAGGCTCAGCGTGCCATGCCGGAACCACACTAGGGCCTGAAGCAATCCTGCGGTGTTGCCGCCAGCTCACAAGAAAGCGAGTTGAAGAAAGGAGCTCAGGGGCCCTGTAATTCACAAACCTGCAGAGTTATAAATGACAGCTTTCATCCAAAAATATATTGAAGTAAGGCTGCCAAGAGGACTTGAAAGTGGGGCGGAATTGCAGGAAACCGATTTCAGGAGGTAGACTGGAATTGCATGTAAAGCATAGGAAAAGAGGCAGAACGTCCACAATGATGCACTTGGGCAAAAAGGGCGTATGCGTTTTTTCCTGAATATATTCAGGAAAAAACACATACGCACTTTTTGGCCAACCAAGCAAGCTTGCAAAGGAAATCTGCACTACAATGAACTCTCACTGCCCCCCGGTCAAAAGGGCCATCTGAAAAAAGTGTAAAATCCAGAAAGGCAGGACAGGCCATGGAGAACTGGGAGCCTTGTTATGCTGCTGGGCGGGATGTAAATTGCCAACAGCCACTCTGGAGAAGTGTATGGTGTTTCCTGAAACATCTAAAAAACAAAGCAACAGAGCCTAGGGCACTTCCACTTATGGTCCTATAGCTTAGGGAAATTAAAATCAAAAAGACACAGCCACCCCAAAGTTTGGGACGGCTCTGTTTACAAGAACCTCGTATACGGTACAAGTTCAATATCGCAGAAAGCGAAAAATGGATAAAGAAGTTGTGGTACTTACGTACAATGCAATATCACTCAGCAATGAAATCTATGTCATCAGGCCAGTAGCAGCATAATGAGTGGATTCAGGTACGATGATTCTAAGTGAAATAAGTCACACAGAAAAAGAAACATCATAAGGTATCACTAATACACGGAATGTAAACTTGGCTACACAGAAACTGTATTACAAAACAGAACAGGGTCTCAAATGTAGGAAACCAACTTATGCTTGCTTAAGGGGAATGGTGAGTTGGGGTGCTGCATAAAACCAGAGATTGAAATTAGCACAGATACCGTTCCATAAGCCAAATATGTAATAGACAAGAGCTACTCCTTGCTCAACGAAGTGGACTCAACACCCCATCTCAAACGCCTAAGAATATACCTGACTAGTAAGAATCTTAAAACCTATGGATTTATATGTCTCCGAAAGAGAATCAAGCGTGTGTACAGCGGCATAAATGCAGCAGTGATAGGATTGGTGAGGTTCGGTGAGCAAATGCAGACCCTTTGAAGTCATATTGCATGGTACCCATTCCATGGGTCTCAACTCTCCAGGTTTAAGGGATTCTTCCTTCAGCTAAAACATGCATGTGGAACCCAGAGTATGATCCACCGTGTGATCGGGAAACGTGTTCAAATGTGTCTCAGTTTTCGTCCCCTGGTACTCGGGTGCAACATTCCAGACGCTTTACTAACACGCTCCCCACTTGGAGAGTCAGTGCCTTTAACCTCCTGTTTGGCCCAGTTTGCAATTTCTGCGGAAAATGAACAGGAATAGGGAGAACCAATGAGAGACTAGCTGGAGGTGTCTGGACAGGCGAATTTAACTCTCATTTCCCACCAAGAAGAGGAATTAACCAAAGGCTCACCGAGCCATGCCGGAACCACACTAGGGCCTGAAGCAATCCTGCGGTGTTGCGGCCAGCTCACAAGAAAGCGAGTTGAAGAAAGGAGCTCCGGGGCCCTGTAATTCACAAACCTGCAGAGTTATAAATGACAGCTATCGTCCAAAAATATATTGAAGTAAGCCTGCCAAGAGGACTTGAAAGCGAGGCAGAATTGCAGGAAACCGATTTCAGGAGGTAGACTGGAATTGCATGTAAAGCATAGGTAAAGAGGCAGAACGTCCACAATGATGCACTTGGCCAAAAGGGCGTATGCGATTTTTACTAAATATATTCAGGAAAAAACGCATACGCCCTTTCTGTCCAACCAAGCAAGCTTGCAAAGGAAATCTGCACTACAATGAAGTCTCACTGCCCCCCGGTCAAAAGGGCCAACTGAAAAAAGTGTATAATCCAGAGAGGCAGGACAGGCCAATGAGAACTGGGAGCCTTGTTATGCTGATGGCGGCGATGTAAATTGCGAAAAGCCACTCTGGAGAAGTGTATGGTGTTTCCTGAAACATCTAAAAAACAAAGCAACAGAGCCTAGGTCACTTCCACTTATGGTCCTATAGCTTAGGGAAATTAAAATCAAAAAGACACAGCCACGCCAAAGTTTGGGACGGCTCTGTTTACAAGAACCTCGTTTACGGTACAAGTTCAATATCGCAGAAAGCGAAAAATGGATAAAGAAGTTGTGGTACTTACGTAGAATGCAAAATCACTCAGCAATGAAATCTATGTCATCAGGCCAGTAGCAGCATAATGAGTGGATTCAGGTACGATGATTCTAAGTGAAATAAGTCACACAGAAAAAGAAACATCATAAGGTATCAATAACACACGGAATGTAAACTTGGCTACACAGGAACTGAATTACAAAACAGAATAGGGTCTCAAATGTAGAAAACCAACTTATGCTTGCTTAAGGGGAAAGGTGAGTTGGGGTGCTGCATAAAACCAGAGATTGAAATTAACACAGATACCTTTCCATTAGCCAAATATGTAATAGACAAGAGCTACTCCTTGCTCAACGAAGTGGACTCAACACCCCATATTAAACGCCTAAGAATATACCTGACTAGTAAGAATCTTAAAACCTATGGATTTATATGTCTCCGAAAGAGAATCAAGCGTGTGTACAGCAGCATAAATGCAGCAGTGATAGGATTGGTGAGGTTCGGTGAGCAAATGCAGACCCTTTGAAGTCATATTGCATGGTACCCATTACATGGGTCTCAACTCTCCAGGTTTAAGGGATTCTTCCTTCAGCTAAAACATGCATGTGGAAAACAGAGTATGATCCACCGTGTGATCGGGAAACGTGTTCAAATGTGTCTTAGTTTTCGTCCCCTGGTACTCCGGTGCCACATTCCAGACGCTTTACTAACACTCTCCCCACTTGGAGAGTCAGGGCCTTTAACCTCCTGTTTGGCCCAGTTTGCAATTTCTGTGGAAAATGAACAGGAATAGGGAGAACCAATGAGAGACTAGCTGGAGGTGTCTGGACGGGCAAATTTAACTCTCATTTCCCACCAGGAAGAGGAATTAACCAAAGGCTCAGCGTGCCATGCCGGAACCACACTAGGGCCTGAAGCAATCCTGCGGTGTTGCGGCCAGCTCACAAGAAAGCGAGTTGAAGAAAGGAGCTCAGGGGCCCTGTAATTCACAAACCTGCAGAGTTATAAATGACAGCTATCATCCAAAAATATATTGAAGTAAGGCTGCCAAGAGGACTTGAAAGCGGGGCAGAATTGCAGGAAACCGATTTCAGGAGGTAGACTGGAATTGCATGTAAAGCATAGGAAAAGAGGCAGAACGTCCACAATGATGCACTTGGGCAAAAAGGGCGTATGCGTTTTTTCCTGAATATATTCAGGAAAAAACACATACGCACTTTTTGGCCAACCAAGCAAGCTTGCAAAGGAAATCTGCACTACAATGAACTCTCACTGCCCCCCGGTCAAAAGGGCCATCTGAAAAAAGTGTAAAATCCAGAAAGGCAGGACAGGCCATGGAGAACTGGGAGCCTTGTTATGCTGCTGGGCGGGATGTAAATTGCCAACAGCCACTCTGGAGAAGTGTATGGTGTTTCCTGAAACATCTAAAAAACAAAGCAACAGAGCCTAGGGCACTTCCACTTATGGTCCTATAGCTTAGGGAAATTAAAATCAAAAAGACACAGCCACCCCAAAGTTTGGGACGGCTCTGTTTACAAGAACCTCGTATACGGTACAAGTTCAATATCGCAGAAAGCGAAAAATGGATAAAGAAGTTGTGGTACTTACGTACAATGCAATATCACTCAGCAATGAAATCTATGTCATCAGGCCAGTAGCAGCATAATGAGTGGATTCAGGTACGATGATTCTAAGTGAAATAAGTCACACAGAAAAAGAAACATCATAAGGTATCATTAATACATGTAATGTAAACTTGGCTACACAGGAACTGAATTACAAAACAGAATAGGGTCTCAAATGTAGAAAACCAACTTATGCTTGCTTAAGGGGAATGGTGAGTTGGGGTGCTGCATAAAACCAGAGATTGAAATTAGCACAGATACCGTTCCATAAGCCAAATATGTAATAGAAAAGAGCTACTCCTTGCTCAACGAAGTGGACTCAACACCCCATCTTAAACGCCTAAGAATATACCTGACTAGTAAGAATCTTAAAACCTATGGATTTATATGTCTCCGAAAGAGAATCAAGCGTGTGTACAGCGGCATAAATGCAGCAGTGATAGGATTGGTGAGGTTCGGTGAGCAAATGCAGACCCTTTGAAGTCAAATTGCATGGCACCCATTACATGGGTCTCAACTCTCCAGATTTAAGGGATTCTTCTTTCAGCTAGAACATGCATGTGGAACCCAGAGTATGATCCACCGTGTGATGGGGAAACATGTTCAAATATGTCTGAGTTTTCGTCCCCTGATACTCGGGTGCAACATTCCAGACGCTTTACTAACACGCTCCCCACTTGGAGAGTCAGTGCCTTTAACCTCCTGTTTGGCCCAGTTTGCAATTTCTGCGGAAAATGAACAGGAATAGGGAGAACCAATGAGAGACTAGCTGGAGGTGTCTGGACAGGCGAATTTAACTCTCATTTCCCACCAAGAAGAGGAATTAACCAAAGGCTCACCGAGCCATGCCGGAACCACACTAGGGCCTGAAGCAATCCTGCGGTGTTGCGGCCAGCTCACAAGAAAGCGAGTTGAAGAAAGGAGCTCCGGGGCCCTGTAATTCACAAACCTGCAGAGTTATAAATGACAGCTATCGTCCAAAAATATATTGAAGTAAGCCTGCCAAGAGGACTTGAAAGCGAGGCAGAATTGCAGGAAACCGATTTCAGGAGGTAGACTGGAATTGCATGTAAAGCATAGGTAAAGAGGCAGAACGTCCACAATGATGCACTTGGCCAAAAGGGCGTATGCGTTTTTTACTAAATATATTCAGGAAAAAACGCATACGCCCTTTCTGGCCAACCAAGCAAGCTTGCAAAGGAAATCTGCACTACAATGAAGTCTCACTGCCCCCCGGTCAAAAGGGCCAACTGAGAAAAGTGTATAATCCAGAGAGGCAGGACAGGCCAATGAGAACTGGGAGCCTTGTTATGCTGATGGCGGCGATGTAAATTGCGAAAAGCCACTCTGGAGAAGTGTATGGTGTTGCCTGAAACATCTAAAAAACAAAGCAACAGAGCCTAGGTCACTTCCACTTATGGTCCTATAGCTTAGGGAAATTAAAATCAAAAAGACACAGCCACGCCAAAGTTTGGGACGGCTCTGTTTACAAGAACCTCGTTTACGGTACAAGTTCAATATCGCAGAAAGCGAAAAATGGATAAAGAAGTTGTGGTACTTACGTAGAATGCAAAATCACTCAGCAATGAAATCTATGTCATCAGGCCAGTAGCAGCATAATGAGTGGATTCAGGTACGATGATTCTAAGTGAAATAAGTCACACAGAAAAAGAAACATCATAAGGTATCAATAACACACGAAATGTAAACTTGGCTACACAGGAACTGAATTACAAAACAGAATAGGGTCTCAAATGTAGAAAACCAACTTATGCTTGCTTAAGGGGAAAGGTGAGTTGGGGTGCTGCATAAAACCAGAGATTGAAATCAGCACAGATACCTTTCCATTAGCCAAATATGTAATAGACAAGAGCTACTCCTTGCTCAACGAAGTGGACTCAACACCCCATCTTAAACGCCTAAGAATATACCTGACTAGTAAGAATCTTAAAACCTATGGATTTATATGTCTCCGAAAGAGAATCAAGCGTGTGTACAGCAGCATAAATGCAGCAGTGATAGGATTGGTGAGGTTCGGTGAGCAAATGCAGACCCTTTGAAGTCATATTGCATGGTACCCATTACATGGGTCTCAACTCTCCAGGTTTAAGGGATTCTTCCTTCAGCTAAAACATGCATGTGGAAAACAGAGTATGATCCACCGTGTGATCGGGAAACGTGTTCAAATGTGTCTTAGTTTTCGTCCCCTGGTACTCGGGTGCCACATTCCAGACGCTTTACTAACACTCTCCCCACTTGGAGAGTCAGGGCCTTTAACCTCCTGTTTGGCCCAGTTTGCAATTTCTGTGGAAAATGAACAGGAATAGGGAGAACCAATGAGAGACTAGCTGGAGGTGTCTGGACGGGCAAATTTAACTCTCATTTCCCACCAGGAAGAGGAATTAACCAAAGGCTCAGCGTGCCATGCCGGAACCACACTAGGGCCTGAAGCAATCCTGTGGTGTTGCGGCCAGCTCACAAGAAAGCGAGTTGAAGAAAGGAGCTCAGGGGCCCTGTAATTCACAAACCTGCAGAGTTATAAATGACAGCTATCATCCAAAAATATATTGAAGTAAGGCTGCCAAGAGGACTTGAAAGCGGGGCAGAATTGCAGGAAACCGATTTCAGGAGGTAGACTGGAATTGCATGTAAAGCATAGGAAAAGAGGCAGAACGTCCACAATGATGCACTTGGGCAAAAAGGGCGTATGCGTTTTTTCCTGAATATATTCAGGAAAAAACACATACGCACTTTTTGGCCAACCAAGCAAGCTTGCAAAGGAAATCTGCACTACAATGAACTCTCACTGCCCCCCGGTCAAAAGGGCCATCTGAAAAAAGTGTAAAATCCAGAAAGGCAGGACAGGCCATGGAGAACTGGGAGCCTTGTTATGCTGCTGGGCGGGATGTAAATTGCCAACAGCCACTCTGGAGAAGTGTATGGTGTTTCCTGAAACATCTAAAAAACAAAGCAACAGAGCCTAGGGCACTTCCACTTATGGTCCTATAGCTTAGGGAAATTAAAATCAAAAAGACACAGCCACCCCAAAGTTTGGGACGGCTCTGTTTACAAGAACCTCGTATACGGTACAAGTTCAATATCGCAGAAAGCGAAAAATGGATAAAGAAGTTGTGGTACTTACGTACAATGCAATATCACTCAGCAATGAAATCTATGTCATCAGGCCAGTAGCAGCATAATGAGTGGATTCAGGTACGATGATTCTAAGTGAAATAAGTCACACAGAAAAAGAAACATCATAAGGTATCACTAATACACGGAATGTAAACTTGGCTACACAGAAACTGTATTACAAAACAGAACAGGGTCTCAAATGTAGGAAACCAACTTATGCTTGCTTAAGGGGAATGGTGAGTTGGGGTGCTGCATAAAACCAGAGATTGAAATTAGCACAGATACCGTTCCATAAGCCAAATATGTAATAGACAAGAGCTACTCCTTGCTCAACGAAGTGGACTCAACACCCCATCTCAAACGCCTAAGAATATACCTGACTAGTAAGAATCTTAAAACCTATGGATTTATATGTCTCCGAAAGAGAATCAAGCGTGTGTACAGTGGCATAAATGCAGCAGTGCTAGGATTGGTGAGGTTCGGTGAGCAAATGCAGACCCTTTAAAGTCATATTGCATGGTACCCATTCCATGGGTCTCAACTCTCCAGGTTTAAGGGATTCTTCCTTCAGCTAAAACATGCATGTGGAACCCAGAGTATGATCCACCGTGTGATCGGGAAACGTGTTCAAATGTGTCTCAGTTTTCGTCCCCTGGTACTCGGGTGCAACATTCCAGACGCTTTACTAACACTCTCCCCACTTGGAGAGTCAGTGCCTTTAAACTCCTGTTTGGCCCAGTTTGCAATTTCTGCGGAAAATGAACAGGAATAGGGAGAACCAATGAGAGACTAGCTGGAGGTGTCTGGACGGGCAAATTTAACTCTCATTTCCCACCAGGAAGAGGAATTAATCAAAGGCTCAGCGTGCCATGCCGCAACCACACTAGGGCCTGAAGCAATGCTGCGGTGTTGCGGCCAGCTCACAAGAAAGCGAGTTGAAGAAAGGAGCTCCGGGGCCCTGTAATTCACAAAACTGCAGAGTTATAAATGACAGCTATCGTCCAAAAATATATTGAAGTAAGCCTGCCAAGAGGACTTGAAAGCGAGGCAGAATTGCAGGAAACCGATTTCAGGAGGTAGACTGGAATTGCATGTAAAGCATAGGAAAAGAGGCAGAACGTCCACAATGATGCACTTGGCCAAAAAGTGCGTATGCGTTTTTTCCTGAATATATTCAGGAAAAAACGCATACGCCCTTTTTGGCCAACCAAGCAAGCTTGCAAAGGAAATCTGCACTACAATGAAGTCTTACTGCCCCCCGGTCAAAAGGGCCATCTGAAAAAAGGGTAAAATCCAGAAAGGCAGGACAGGCCATGGAGAACTGGGAGCCTTCTTATGCTGATGGGCGGGATGTAAATTGCAAACAGCCACTCTAAAGAAGTGTATGGTGTTTCCTGAAACATCTAAAAAACAAAGCAACAGAGCCTAGGGCACTTCCACTTATGGTCCTATAGCTTAGGGAAATTAAAATCAAAAAGACACAGCCACCCCAAAGTTTGGGACGGCTCTGTTTACAAGAACCTCGTATACGGTACAAGTTCAATATCGCAGAAAGCGAAAAATGGATAAAGAAGTTGTGGTACTTACGTAGAATGCAATATCACTCAGCAATGAAATCTATGTCATCAGGCCAGTAGCAGCATAATGAGTGGATTGAGGCACGATGATTCTAAGTGAAATAAGTCACACAGAAAAAGAAACATCATAAGGTATCACTAATACACGGAATGTAAACTTGGCTACACAGGAACTGAATTACAAATCAGAACAGGGTCTGAAATGTAGAAAACCAACTTATGCTTGCTTAAGGGCAATGGTGAGTTGGGGTGCTGCATAAAACCAGAGATTGAAATTAGCACAGATACCGTTCCATAAGCCAAATATGTAATAGACAAGAGGTACTCCTTGCTCAACGAAGTGGACTCAACACCCCATATTAAACGCCTAAGAATATACCTGACTAGTAAGAATCTTAAAACCTATGGATTTATATGTCTCCAAAAGAGAATCAAGCGTGTGTACAGCGGCATAAATGCAGCAGTGATAGGATTGGTGAGGTTCGGTGAGCAAATGCAGACCCTTTGAAGTCATATTGCATGGTACCCATTCCATGGGTCTCAACTCTCCAGGTTTAAGGGATTCTTCCTTCAGCTAAAACATGCATGTGGAACCCAGAGTATGATCCACCGTGTGATCGGGAAACGTGTTCAAATGTGTCTCAGTTTTCGTCCCCTGGTACTCGGGTGCAACATTCCAGACGCTTTACTAACACTCTCCCCACTTGGAGAGTCAGTGCCTTTAAACTCCTCTTTGGCCAGGTTTGCAATTTCTGCGGAAAATGAACAGGAATAGGGAGAACCAATGAGAGACTAGCTGGAGGTGTCTGGACGGGCAAATTTAACTCTCATTTCCCACCAGGAAGAGGAATTAACCAAAGGCTCAGCGAGCCATGCCGAAACCACATTAGGGCCTGAAGCAATCCTGCGGTGTTGCGGCCAGCTCACAAGAAAGCGAGTTGAAGAAAGGAGCTCAGCGGCACTGTAAATGACAAACCTGCAGAGTTATAAATGACAGCTATCGTCCAAAAATATATTGAAGTAAGCCTGCCAAGAGGACTTGAAAGTGAGGCAGAATTGCAGGAAACCGATTTCAGGAGGTAGACTGGAATTGCATGTAAAGCATAGGAAAAGAGGCAGAACGTCCACAATGATGCACTTGGCCAAAAAGGGCGTATGCGTTTTTTCCTGAATATATTCAGGAAAAAACGCATACGCCCTTTTTGGCCAACCAAGCAAGCTTGCAAAGGAAATCTGCACTACAATGAAGTCTCACTGCCCCCCAGTCAAAAGGGCCATCTGAAAAAAGTGTAAAATCCAGAAAGGGAGGACAGGCCATGGAGAACTGGGAGCCTTCTTATGCTGAAGGGCGGGATGTAAATTGCCAACAGCCACTCTGGAGAAGTGTATGGTGTTTCCTGAAACATCTAAAAAACAAAGCAACAGAGCATAGGGCACTTCCACTTATGGTCCTATAGCTTAGGGAAATTAAAATCAAAAAGACACAGCCACCCCAAAGTTTGGGATGGCTCTGTTTACAAGAACCTCGAATACGGTACAAGGTCAATATCGCAGAAAGCGAAAAATGGATAAAGAAGTTGTGGTACTTACGTACAATGCAATATCACTCAGCAATGAAATCTATGTCATCAGGCCAGTAGAAGCATAATGAGTGGATTCAGGTACGATGATTCTAAGTGAAATAAGTCACACAGAAAAAGAAACATCATAAGGTATCACTAATACACAGAATGTAAACTTGGCTACACAGGAACTGAATTACAAAACAGAACAGGGTCTCAAATGTAGAATACCAACTTATGCTTGCTTAAGGGGAATGGTGAGTTGGGGTGCTGCATAAAACCAGAGATTGAAATTAGCACAGATACCGTTCCATAAGCCAAATATGTAATAGACAAGAGCTACTCCTTGCTCAACGAAGTGGACTCAACACCCCATATTAAACGCCTAAGAATATACCTGACTAGTAAGAATCTTAAAACCTATGGATTTATATGTCTCCGAAAGAGAATCCAACGTGTGTACAGCGACATAAAAGCAGCAGTGATAGAATTGGTGAGGTTCGGTGAGCAAATGCAGATCCTTTGAATTCATATTGCATGGTACCCATTCCATGGGTCTCAACTCTCCAGGTTTAAGGGATTCTTCCTTCAGCTAGAACATGCATGTGGAACCCAGAGTATGATCCACCATGTGATGGGGAAACATGTTCAAATATGTCTGAGTTTTCGTCCCCTGATACTCGGGTGCAACATTCCAGACGCTTTACTAACACTCTCCCCACTTGGAGAGTCAGTGCCTTTAACCTCCTGTTTGGCCCAGTTTGCAATTTCTGCGGAAAATGAACAGGAATAGGGAGAACCAATGAGAGACTAGCTGGAGGTGTCTGGACGGGCAAATTTAACTCTCATTTCCCATCAGGAAGAGGAATTAACCAAAGGCTCAGCGAGCCATGCCGGAACCACACTAGGGCCTGAAGCAATCCTGCGGTGTTGCGGCCAGCTCACAAGAAAGCGAGTTGAAGAATGGAGCTCAGGGGCACTGTAATTCACAAACCTGCAGAGTTATAAATGACAGCTATCGTCCAAAAATATATTGAAGTAAGGCTGCCAAGAGGACTTGAAAGCGGGGCAAAATTGCAGGAAACCGATTTCAGGAGGTAGACTGGAATTGCATGTAAAGCATAGGAAAAGAGGCAGAACGTGCACAATGATGCACTTGGCCAAAAAGGGCTTATGCGTTTTTTCCTGAATATATTCAGGAAAAAACGCATAAGCCCTTTTTGGCCAACCAAGCAAGCTTGCAAAGGAAATCTGCACTACAATGAAGTCTCACTGCCCCCCAGTCAAAAGGGCCATCTGAAAAAAGTGTAAAATCCAGAAAGGCAGGAAAGGCCATGGAGAACTGGGAGCCTTCTTATGCTGATGGGCGGGATGTAAATTGCCAACAGCCACTCTGGAGAAGTGTATGGTGTTTCCTGAAACATCTAAAAAACAAAGCAACAGAGCCTAGGACACTTCCACTTATGGTCCTATAGCTTAGGGAAATTAAAATAAAAAAGACACAGCCACCCCAAAGTTTGGTACGGCTCTGTTTACAAGAACCTCGTATACGGTACAAGTTCAATATCGCAGAAAGCGAAAAATGGATAAAGAAGTTGTGGTACTTACGTACAATGCAATATCACTCAGCAATGAAATCTATGTCATCAGGCCAGTAGCAGCATAATGAGTGGATTCAGGTACGATGATTCTAAGTGAAATAAGTCACAAAGAAAAAGAAACATCATATGGTATCACTAATACACGGAATGTAAACTTGGCTACACAGGAACTGAATTACAAAACAGAACAGGGTCTCAAATGTAGAAAACCAACTTATGCTTGCTTAAGGGCAATGGTGAGTTGGGGTGCTGCATAAAACCAGAGATTGAAATTAGCACAGATACCGTTCCATAAGCCAAGTATGTAATAGACAAGAGCTACTCCTTGCTCAACGAAGTGGACTCAACACCCCATATTAAACGCCTAAGAATATACCTGACTAGTAAGAATCTTAAAACCTATGGATTTATATGTCTCCGAAAGAGAATCAAGCGTGTGTACAGCGGCATAAATGCAGCAGTGATAGGATTGGTGAGGTTCGGTGAGCAAATGCAGACCCTTTGAAGTCATATTGCATGGTACCCATTCCATGGGTCTCAACTCTCCAGGTTTAAGGGATTCCTCCTTCAGCTAAAACATGCATGTGGAACCCAGAGTATGATCCACCGTGTGATCGGGAAACGTGTTCAAATGTGTCTCAGTTTTCGTCCCCTGGTACTCGGGTGCAACATTCCAGACGCCTTACTAACACTCTCCCCACTTGGAGAGTCAGTGCCTTTAAACTCCTGTTTGGCCCAGTTTGCAATTTCTGCGGAAAATGAACAGGAATAGTGAGAACCAATGAGAGACTAGCTGGAGGTGTCTGGACGGGCAAATTTAACTCTCATTTCCCACCAGGAAGAGGAATTAACCAAAGGCTCAGCGTGCCATGCCGGAACCACACTAGGGCCTGAAGCAATCCTGCGGTGTTGCGGCCAGCTCACAAGAAAGCGAGTTGAAGAAAGGAGCTCAGGGGCCCTGTAATTCACAAACCTGCAGAGTTATAAATGACAGCTATCGTCCAAAAATATATTGAAGTAAGCCTGCCAAGAGGACTTGAAAGCGAGGCAGAATTGCAGGAAACCGATTTCAGGAGGTAGACTGGAATTGCATGTAAAGCATAGGAAAAGAGGCAGAACGTGCACAATGATGCACTTGGCCAAAAAGGGCGTATTCGTTTTTTCCTGAATATATTCAGGAAAAAACGCATACGCCCTTTTTGGCCAACCAAGCAAGCTTGCAAAGGAAATCTGCACTACAATGAACTCTCACTGCCCCCCGGTCAAAAGGGCCATCTTAAAAAAGTATATAATCCAGAGAGGCAGGACAGGCCAATGAGTACTGGGAGCCTTGTTATGCTGATGGGTGCGATGTAAATTGCCAACAGCCATTCTGGAGAAGTGTATGGTGTTTCCTGAAACATCTAAAAAACAAAGCAACAGAGCCTAGGGCACTTCCACTTATGGTCCTATAGCTTAGGGAAATTAAAATCAAAAAGACACAGCCACCCCAAAGTTTGGGACTGCTCTGTTTACAAGAACCTCGTATACGGTACAAGTTCAATATCGCAGAAAGCGAAAAATGGATAAAGAAGTTGTGGTACTTACGTACAATGCAATATCACTCAGCAATGAAATCTATGTCATCAGGCCAGTAGCAGCATAATGAGTGGATTCAGGTACGATGATTCTAAGTGAAATAAGTCACACAGAAAAAGAAACATCATAAGGTATCTCTAATACACGGAATGTAAACTTGGCTACACAGGAACTGAATTACAAAACAGAACAGGGTCTCAAATGTAGAAAACCAACTTATGCTTGCTTAAGGGCAATGGTGAGTTGGGGTGCTGCATAAAACCAGAGATTGAAATTAGCACAGATACCGTTCCATAAGCCAAGTATGTAATAGACAAGAGCTACTCCTTGCTCAACGAAGTGGACTCAAGACGCCATATTAAACGCCTAAGAATATACCTGACTAGTAAGAATCTTAAAACCTATGGATTTATATGTCTCCGAAAGAGAATCAAGCGTGTGTACAGCGGCATAAATGCAGCAGTGATAGGATTGGTGAGGTTCGGTGAGCAAATGCAGACCCTTTGAAGTCATATTGCATGGTACCCATTCCATGGGTCTCAACTCTCCAGGTTTAAGGGATTCTTCCTTCAGCTAAAACATGCATGTGGAACCCAGAGTATGATCCACCGTGTGATCGGGAAACGTGTTCAAATGTGTCTCAGTTTTCGTCCCCTGGTACTCGGGTGCCACATTCCAGACGCTTTACTAACACTCTCCCCACTTGGAGAGTCAGTGCCTTTAACCTCCTGTTTGTCCCAGTTTGAAATTTCTGTGGAAAATGAACAGGAATAGGGAGAACCAATGAGAGACTAGCTGGAGGTGTCTGGACGGGCAAATTTAACTCTCATTTCCCACCAGGAAGAGGAATTAACCAAAGGCTCAGCGTGCCATGCCGGAATCACACTAGGGCCTGAAACAATCCTGCAGTGTTGCGGTCAGCTCACAAGAAAGCGAGTTGAAGAAAGGAGCTCAGGAGCCCTGTAATTCACAAACCTGCAGAGTTATAAATGACAGCTATCGTCCAAAAATATATTGAAGTAAGGCTGCCAAGAGGACTTGAAAGCGGGGCAGAATTGCAGGAAACCGATTTCAGGAGGTAGACTGGAATTGCATGTAAAGCATAGGAAAAGAGGCAGAACGTCCACAATGATGCACTTGGCCAAAAAGGGCGTATGCGTTTTTTCCTGAATATATTCAGGAAAAAACGCATACGCCCTTTTTGGCCAACCAAGAAAGCTTGCAAATGAAATCTGCACTACAATGAACTCTCACTGCCCCCCGGTCAAAAGGGCCATCTGAAATAAGTGTAAAATCCAGAAAGGCAGGATAGGCCATGGAGAACTGGGAGCCTTGTTATGCTGCTGGGCGGGATGTAAATTGCCAACAGCCACTCTGGAGAAGTGTATGGTGTTTCCTGAAACATCTAAAAAACAAAGCAACAGAGCCTAGGGCACTTCCACTTATGGTCCTATAGCTTAGGGAAATTAAAATCAAAAAGACACAGTCACCCCAAAGTTTGGGACGGCTCTGTTTACAAGAACCTCGTATACGGTACAAGTTCAATATCGCAGAAAGCGAAAAATGGATAAAGAAGTTGTGGTACTTACGTACAACGCAATATCACTCAGCAATGAAATCTATGTCATCAGGCCAGTAGCAGCATAATGAGTGGATTCAGGTACGATGATTCTAAGTGAAATAAGTCACACAGAAAAAGAAACATCATAAGGTATCACTAATACACGGAATGTAAACTTGGCTACACAGGAACTGAATTACAAAACAGAACAGGGTCACAAATGTAGAAAACCAACTTATGCTTGCTTAAGGGGAATGGTGAGTTGGGGTGCTGCATAAAACCAGAGATTGAAATTAGCACAGATACCGTTCCATAAGCCAAATATGTAATAGACAAGAGCTACTCCTTGCTCATCGAAGTGGACTCAACACCCCATATTAAACGCCTAAGAATATACCTGACTAGTAAGAATCTTAAAACCTATGGATTTATATGTCTCCGAAAGAGAATCAAGCGTGTGTACAGCGGCATAAATGCAGCAGTGATAGGATTGGTGAGGTTCGGTGAGCAAATGCAGACCCTTTGAAGTCATATTGCATGGTACCCATTCCATGGGTCTCAACTCTCCAGGTTTAAGGGATTCTTCCTTCAGCTAAAACATGCATGTGGAACCCAGAGTATGATCCACCGTGTGATCGGGAAACGTGTTCAAATGTGTCTCAGTTTTCGTCCCCTGGTACTCGGGTGCAACATTCCAGACGCTTTACTAACACTCTCCCCACTTGGAGAGTCAGTGCCTTTTACCTCCTGTTTGGCCCAGTTTGCAATTTCTGTGGAAAATGAACAGGAATAGGGAGAACCAATGAGAGACTAGCTGGAGGTGTCTGGACGGGCAAATTTAACTCTCATTTCCCACCAGGAAGAGGAATTAACCAAAGGCTCAGTGTGCCATGCTGGAACCACACTAGGGCCTGAAGCAATCCTGCGGTGTCGCGGCCAGCTCACAAGAAAACGAGTTGAAGAAAGGAGCTCCGGGTCCCTGTAATTCACAAACCTGCAGAGTTATAAATAACAGCTATCGTCCAAAAATATATTGAAGTAAGCGTGCCAAGAGGACTTGAAAGCGGGGCAGAATTGCAGGAAACCGATTTCAGGAAGTAGACTGGAATTGCATGTAAAGCATAGGAAAAGAGGCAGAACGTCCACAATGATGCACTTGGCCAAAAAGGGTGTATGCATTTTTACCTGAATATATTCAGGAAAAAACGCATACGCCCTTTTTGGCCAACCAAGCAAGCTTGCAAAGGAAATCTGCACTACAATGAAGTCTCACTGCCCCCCGGTCAAAAGGGCCATCTGAAAAAAGTGTAAAATCCAGAAAGGGAGGACAGGCCATGGAGAACTGGGAGCCTTCTTATGCTGATGGGCGGGATGTAAATTGCCAACAGCCACTCTGGAGAAGTGTATGGTGTTTCCTGAAACATCTAAAAAACAAAGCAACAGAGCCTAGGGCACTTCCACTTATGGTCCTAGAGCTTAGGGAAATTAAAATCAAAAAGACACAGCCACCCCAAAGTTTGGGACGGCTCTGTTTACAAGAACCTCGTATACGGTACAAGTTCAATATCGCAGAAAGCGAAAAATGGATAAAGAAGTTGTGGTACTTACGTACAATGCAATATCACTCAGCAATGAAATCTATGTCATCAGGCCAGTAGAAGCATAATGAGTGGATTCAGGTACGATGATTCTAAGTGAAATAAGTCACACAGAAAAAGAAATATCATAAGGTATCAGTAATACACGGAATGTAAACTTGGCTACACAGGAACTGCATTACAAAACAGAACAGGGTCTCAAATGTAGATAACCAACTTATGCTTGCTTAAGGGGAAAGGTGAGTTGGGGTGCTGCATGAAACCAGAGATTGAAATTGGCACAGATACCGTTCCATAAGCCAAATATGTAATAGACAAGAGCTACTCCTTGCTCAACGAAGTGGACTCAAGACGCCATATTAAACGCCTAAGAATATACCTGACTAGTAAGAATCTTAAAACCTATGGATTTATATGTCTCCGAAAGAGAATCAAGAGTGTGTACAGCGGCACAAACGCAGCAATGATAGGATTGGTGAGGTTCGGTGAGCAAATACAGACCCTTTGAAGTCATATTGCATGGTACCCATTCCATGGGTCTCAACTCTCCAGGTTTAAGGGATTCTTCCTTCAGCTAAATCATGCATGTGGAACCCAGAGTATGATCCACCGTGTGATCGGGAAACGTGTTCAAATGTGTCTCAGTTTTCGTCCCCTGTTACTCGGGTGCAACATTCCAGACGCTTTACTAACACTCTCCCCACTTGGAGAGTCAGTGCCTTTAACCTCCTGTTTGGCCCAGTTTGCAATTTCTGTGGAAAATGAACAGGAATAGGGAGAACCAATGAGAGACTAGCTGGAGGTGTCTGGACGGGCAAATTTAACTCTCATTTCCCACCAGGAAGAGGAATTAACCAAAGGTTCAGCGAGCCATGCCGGAACCACACTAGGGCCTGAAGCAATCCTGCGGTGTTGCAGCCAGCTCACAAGAGAGCGAGTTGAAGAAACGAGCTCAGGGGCCCTGTAATTCACAAACCTGCAGAGTTATAAATGACAGCTATCGTCCAAAAATATATTGAAGTAAGCCTGCCAAGAGGACTTGAAAGCGAGGCAGAATTGCAGTAAACCGATTTCAGGAGGTAGACTGGAATTGCATGTAAAGCATAGGAAAAGAGGCAGAACGTCCACAATGATGCACTTGGCCAAAAAGGGCGTATGCGTTTTTTCCTGAATATATTCAGGAAAAAACGCATACGCCCTTTTTGGCCAACCAAGCAAGCTTGCAAAGGAAATCTGCACTACAATGAAGTCTCACTGCCCCCCGGTCAAAAGGGTCATCTGAAAAAAGTGTATAATCCAGAGAGGCAGGACAGGCCAATGAGAACTGGGAGCCTTGTTATGCTGATGGGTGCGATGTAAATTGCCAAAAGCCACTTTGGAGAAGTGTATGGTGTTTCCTGAGACATCTAAAAAACAAAGCAACAGAGCCTAGGGCACTTCCACTTATGGTCCTATAGCTTAGGGAAATTAAATTCAAAAAGACACAGCCACGCCAAAGTTTGGGACGGCTCTGTTTACAAGAACCTCGTTCACGGTACAAGTTCAATATCGCAGAAAGCGAAAAATGGATAAAGATGTTGTGGTACTTACGTAGAATGCAATATCACTCAGCAATGAAATCTATGTCATCAGGCCAGTAGCAGCATAATGAGTGGATTCAGGTACGATGATTCTAAGTGAAATAAGTCACACAGAAAAAGAAACATCATAAGGTATCACTAATACACGGAATGTAAACTTGGCTACACAGGAACTGAATTACAAATTAGAATAGGGTCTCAAATGTAGAAAACCAACTTATGCTTGCTTAAGGGGAAAGGTGAGTTGGGGTGCTGCATAAAACCAGAGATTGAAATCAGCACAGATACCTTTCCATAAGCCAAATATGTAATAGACAAGAGCTACTCCTTGCTCAACGAAGTGGACTAAACACCCCATCTTAAACGCCTAAGAATATACCTGACTAGTAAGAATCTTAAAACCTATGGATTTATATGTCTCCGAAAGAGAATCAAGCGTGTGTACAGCGGCATAAATGCAGCAGTGATAGGATTGGTGAGGTTCGGTGAGCAAATGCAGACCCTTTGAAGTCATATTGCATGGTACCCATTCCATGGGTCTCAACTCTCCAGGTTTAAGGGATTCTTCCTTCAGCTAAAACATGCATGTGGAACCCAGAGTATGATCCACCGTGTGATCGGGAAACGTGTTCAAATGTGTCTCAGTTTTCGTCCCCTGGTACTCGGGTGCCACATTCCAGACGCTTTACTAACACTCTCCCCACTTGGAGAGTCAGTGCCTTTAACCTCCTGTTTGTCCCAGTTTGAAATTTCTGTGGAAAATGAACAGGAATAGAGAGAACCAATGAGAGACTAGCTGGAGGTGTCTGGACGGGCAAATTTAACTCTCATTTCCCACCAGGAAGAGGAATTAACCAAAGGCTCAGCGTGCCATGCCGGAATCACACTAGGGCCTGAAACAATCCTGCAGTGTTGCGGTCAGCTCACAAGAAAGCGAGTTGAAGAAAGGAGCTCAGGGGCCCTGTAATTCACAAACCTGCAGAGTTATAAATGACAGCTATCGTCCAAAAATATATTGAAGTAAGGCTGCCAAGAGGACTTGAAAGCGGGGCAGAATTGCAGGAAACCGATTTCAGGAGGTAGACTGGAATTGCATGTAAAGCATAGGAAAAGAGGCAGAACGTCCACAATGATGCACTTGGCCAAAAAGGACGTATGCGTTTTTTCCTGAATATATTCAGGAAAAAACGCATACGCCCTTTTTGGCCAACCAAGAAAGCTTGCAAATGAAATCTGCACTACAATGAACTCTCACTGCCCCCCGGTCAAAAGGGCCATCTGAAATAAGTGTAAAATCCAGAAAGGCAGGATAGGCCATGGAGAACTGGGAGCCTTGTTATGCTGCTGGGCGGGATGTAAATTGCCAACAGCCACTCTGGAGAAGTGTATGGTGTTTCCTGAAACATCTGAAAAACAAAGCAACAGAGCCTAGGGCACTTCCACTTATGGTCCTATAGCTTAGGGAAATTAAAATCAAAAAGACACAGTCACCCCAAAGTTTGGGACGGCTCTGTTTACAAGAACCTCGTATACAGTACAAGTTCAATATCGCAGAAAGCGAAAAATGGATAAAGAAGTTGTGGTACTTACGTACAACGCAATATCACTCAGCAATGAAATCTATGTCATCAGGCCAGTAGCAGCATAATGAGTGGATTCAGGTACGATGATTCTAAGTGAAATAAGTCACACAGAAAAAGAAACATCATAAGGTATCACTAATACACGGAATGTAAACTTGGCTACACAGGAACTGAATTACAAAACAGAACAGGGTCACAAATGTAGAAAACCATCTTATGCTTGCTTAAGGGGAATGGTGAGTTGGGGTGCTGCATAAAACCAGAGATTGAAATTAGCACAGATACCGTTCCATAAGCCAAATATGTAATAGACAAGAGCTACTCCTTGCTCAACGAAGTGGACTCAACACCCCATATTAAACGCCTAAGAATATACCTGACTAGTAAGAATCTTAAAACCTATGGATTTATATGTCTCCGAAAGAGAATCAAGCGTGTGTACAGCGGCATAAATGCAGCAGTGATAGGATTGGTGAGGTTCGGTGAGCAAATGCAGACCCTTTGAAGTCATATTGCATGGTACCCATTCCATGGGTCTCAACTCTCCAGGTTTAAGGGATTCTTCCTTCAGCTAAAACATGCATGTGGAACCCAGAGTATGATCCACCGTGTGATCGGGAAACGTGTTCAAATGTGTCTCAGTTTTCGTCCCCTGGTACTCGGGTGCAACATTCCAGACGCTTTACTAACACTCTCCCCACTTGGAGAGTCAGTGCCTTTAAACTCCTGTTTGGCCCAGTTTGCAATTTCTGCGGAAAATGAACAGGAATAGGGAGAACCAATGAGAGACTAGCTGGAGGTGTCTGGACGGGCAAAATTAACTCTCATTTCCCACCAGGAAGAGGAATTAACCAAAGGCTCAGCGTGCCATGCCGGAACCACACTAGGGCCTGAAGCAATCCTGCGGTGTTGCGGCCAGCTCACAAGAAAGCGAGTTGAAGAAAGGAGCTCAGGGGCCCTGTAATTCACAAACCTGCAGAGTTATAAATGACAGCTATCGTCCAAAAACATATTGAAGTAAGCCTACCAAGAGGACTTGAAAGTGAGGCAGAATTGCAGGAAACCGATTTCAGGAGGTAGCCTGGAATTGCATGTAAAGCATAGGAAAAGAGGCAGAACGTCCACAATGATGCACTTGGCCAAAAAGGGCGTATGCGTTTTTTCTGAATATATTCAGGAAAAAACGCATACGCACTTTTTGGCCAACCAAGCAAGCTTGCAAAGGAAATCTGCACTACAATGAACTCTCACTGCCCCCCGGTCAAAAGGGCCATCTGAAAAAAGTATATAATCCAGAGAGGCAGGACAGGCCAATGAGAACTGGGAGCCTTGTTATGCTGATGGGTGCAATTTAAATTGCCAACAGCCACTCTGGAGGAGTGTATGGTGTTTCCTGAAACATCTAAAAAACAAAGCAACAGAGCTTAGGGCACTTCCACTTATGGTCCTATAGCTTAGGGAAATTAAAATCAAAAAGACACAGCCACCCCAAAGTTTGGGATGGCTCTGTTTACAAGAACCTCGTATACGGTACAAGGTCAATATCGCAGAAAGCGAAAAATGGATAAAGAAGTTGTGGTACTTACGTACAATGCAATATCACTCAGCAATGAAATCTATGTCATCAGGCCAGTAGAAGCATAATGAGTGGATTCAGGTACGATGATTCTAAGTGAAATAAGTCACACAGAAAAAGAAACATCATAAGGTATCACTAATACACAGAATGTAAACGTGGCTACACAGGAACTGAATTACAAAACAGAACAGGGTCTCAAATGTAGAAAACCAACTTATGCTTGCTTAAGGGGAATGGTGAGTTGGGGTGCTGCATAAAACCAGAGATTGAAATTAGCACAGATACCGTTCCATAAGCCAAATATGTAATAGACAAGAGCTACTCCTTGCTCAACGAAGTGGACTCAACACCCCATATTAAACGCCTAAGAATATACCTGACTAGTAAGAATCTTAAAACCTATGGATTTATATGTCTCCGAAAGAGAATCCAACGTGTGTACAGCGACATAAAAGCAGCAGTGATAGAATTGGTGAGGTTCGGTGAGCAAATGCAGACCCTTTGAATTCATATTGCATGGTACCCATTCCATGGGTCTCAACTCTCCAGGTTTAAGGGATTCTTTCTTCAGCTAGAACATGCATGTGGAACCCAGAGTATGATCCACCATGTGATGGGGAAACATGTTCAAATATGTCTGAGTTTTCGTCCCCTGATACTCGGGTGCAACATTCCAGACGCTTTACTAACACTCTCCCCACTTGGAGAGTCAGTGCCTTTAACCTCCTGTTTGGCCCAGTTTGCAATTTCTGCGGAAAATGAACAGGAATAGGGAGAACCAATGAGAGACTAGCTGGAGGTGTCTGGACGGGCAAATTTAACTCTCATTTCCCATCAGGAAGAGGAATTAACCAAAGGCTCAGCGAGCCATGCCGGAACCACACTAGGGCCTGAAGCAATCCTGCGGTGTTGCGGCCAGCTCACAAGAAAGCGAGTTGAAGAATGGAGCTCAGGGGCACTGTAATTCACAAACCTGCAGAGTTATAAATGACAGCTATCGTCCAAAAATATATTGAAGTAAGGCTGCCAAGAGGACTTGAAAGCGGGGCAAAATTGCAGGAAACCGATTTCAGGAGGTAGACTGGAATTGCATGTAAAGCATAGGAAAAGAGGCAGAACGTGCACAATGATGCACTTGGCCAAAAAGGGCTTATGCGTTTTTTCCTGAATATATTCAGGAAAAAACGCATAAGCCCTTTTTGGCCAACCAAGCAAGCTTGCAAAGGAAATCTGCACTACAATGAAGTCTCACTGCCCCCCAGTCAAAAGGGCCATCTGAAAAAAGTGTAAAATCCAGAAAGGCAGGAAAGGCCATGGAGAACTGGGAGCCTTCTTATGCTGATGGGCGGGATGTAAATTGCCAACAGCCACTCTGGAGAAGTGTATGGTGTTTCCTGAAACATCTAAAAAACAAAGCAACAGAGCCTAGGACACTTCCACTTATGGTCCTATAGCTTAGGGAAATTAAAATAAAAAAGACACAGCCACCCCAAAGTTTGGGACGGCTCTGTTTACAAGAACCTCGTATACGGTACAAGTTCAATATCACAGAAAGCGAAAAATGGATAAAGAAGTTGTGGTACTTACGTACAATGCAATATCACTCAGCAATGAAATCTATGTCATCAGGCCAGTAGCAGCATAATGAGTGGATTCAGGTACGATGATTCTAAGTGAAATAAGTCACACAGAAAAAGAAACATCATAAGGTATCACTAATACACGGAATGTAAACTTGGCTACACAGGAACAGAATTACAAAACAGAAGAGGGTCTCAAATGTAGAAAACCAACTTATGCTTGCTTAAGGGCAATGGTGAGTTGGGGTGCTGCATAAAACCAGAGATTGAAATTAGCACAGATACCGTTCCATAAGCCAAGTATGTAATAGACAAGAGCTACTCCTTGCTCAACGAAGTGGACTCAACACCCCATATTAAACCCCTAAGAATATACCTGACTAGTAAGAATCTTAAAACCTATGGATTTATATGTCTCCGAAAGAGAATCAAGCGTGTGTACAGCGGCATAAATGCAGCAGTGATAGGATTGGTGAGGTTCGGTGAGCAAATGCAGACCCTTTGAAGTCATATTGCATGGTACCCATTCCATGGGTCTCAACTCTCCAGGTTTAAGGGATTCTTCCTTAAGCTAAAACATGCATGTGGAACCCAGAGTATGATCCACCGTGTGATCGGGAAACGTGTTCAAATGTGTCTCAGTTTTCGTCCCCTGGTACTCGGGTGCCACATTCCAGACGCTTTACTAACACTCTCCCCACTTGGAGAGTCAGTGCCTTTAACCTCCTGTTTGTCCCAGTTTGAAATTTCTGTGGAAAATGAACAGGAATAGGGAGAACCAATGAGAGACTAGCTGGAGGTGTCTGGACGGGCAAATTTAACTCTCATTTCCCACCAGGAAGAGGAATTAACCAAAGGCTCAGCGTGCCATGCCGGAATCACACTAGGGCCTGAAACAATCCTGCAGTGTTGCGGTCAGCTCACAAGAAAGCGAGTTGAAGAAAGGAGCTCAGGGGCCCTGTAATTCACAAACCTGCAGAGTTATAAATGACAGCTATCGTCCAAAAATATATTGAAGTAAGGCTGCCAAGAGGACTTGAAAGCGGGGCAGAATTGCAGGAAACCGATTTCAGGAGGTAGACTGGAATTGCATGTAAAGCATAGGAAAAGAGGCAGAACGTCCACAACGATGCACTTGGCCAAAAAGGGCGTATGCGTTTTTTCCTGAATATATTCAGGAAAAAACGCATACGCCCTTTTTGGCCAACCAAGAAAGCTTGCAAATTAAATCTGCACTACAATGAACTCTCACTGCCCCCCGGTCAAAAGGGCCATCTGAAATAAGTGTAAAATCCAGAAAGGCAGGATAGGCCATGGAGAACTGGGAGCCTTGTTATGCTGCTGGGCGGGATGTAAATTGCCAACAGCCACTCTGGAGAAGTGTATGGTGTTTCCTGAAACATCTAAAAAACAAAGCAACAGAGCCTAGGGCACTTCCACTTATGGTCCTATAGCTTAGGGAAATTAAAATCAAAAAGACACAGTCACCCCAAAGTTTGGGACGGCTCTGTTTACAAGAACCTCGTATACGGTACAAGTTCAATATCGCAGAAAGCGAAAAATGGATAAAGAAGTTGTGGTACTTACGTACAACGCAATATCACTCAGCAATGAAATCTATGTCATCAGTCCAGTAGCAGCATAATGAGTGGATTCAGGTACGATGATTCTAAGTGAAATAAGTCACACAGAAAAAGAAACATCATAAGATATCACTAATACACGGAATGTAAACTTGGCTACACAGGAACTGAATTACAAAACAGAATAGGGTCTCAAATGTAGAAAACCAACTTATGCTTGCTTAAGGGGAAAGGTGAGTTGAGGTGCTGCATAAAACCAGAGACTGAAATTAGCACAGATACCGTTCCATAAGCCAAATATGTAATAGACAAGAGCTACTCCTTGCTCAACGAAGTGGACTCAACACCCCATATTAAACGCCTAAGAATATACCTGACTAGTAAGAATCTTAAAACCTATGGATTTATATGTCTCCGAAAGAGAATCAAGCGTGTGTACAGCGGCATAAACGCAGCAGTGATAGGATTGGTGAGGTTCGGTGAGCAAATGCAGACCCTTTGAAGTCATATTGCATGGTACCCATTCCATGGGTCTCAACTCTCCAGGTTTAAGGGATTCTTCCTTCAGCTAAAACATGCATGTGGAACCCAGAGTATGATCCACCGTGTGATCGGGAAACGTGTTCAAATGTGTCTCAGTTTTCGTCCCCTGGTACTCGGGTGCAACATTCCAGACGCTTTACTAACACTCTCCCCACTTGGAGAGTCAGTGCCTTTAACCTCCTGTTTGGCCCAGTTTGCAATTTCTGCGGAAAATGAACAGGAATAGGGAGAACCAATGAGAGACTAGCTGGAGGTGTCTGGACGGGCAAATTTAACTCTCATTTCCCACCAGGAAGAGGAATTAACCAAAGGCTCAGCGTGCCATGCCGGAACCACACTAGGGCCTGAAGCAATCCTGCGGTGTTGCGGCCAGCTCACAAGAAAGCGAGTTGAAGAAAGGAGCTCCGGGGCCCTGTAATTCACAAACCTCCAGAGTTATAAATGACAGCTATCGTCCAAAAATATATTGAAGTAAGCCTGCCAAGAGGACTTGAAAGCGAGGCAGAATTGCAGGAAACCGATTTCAGGAGGTAGACTGGAATTGCATGTAAAGCATAGGAAAAGAGGCAGAACGTCCACAATGATGCACTTGGCCAAAAAGGGCGTATGCGTTTTTTCCTGGATATATTCAGGAAAAAACGCATACGCCCTTTTTGGCCAACCAACCAAGCTTGCAAAGGAAATCTGCACTACAATGAAGTCTCACTGCCCCCCGGTCAAAAGGGCCATCTGAAAAAAGTGTAAAATCCAGAAAGGGAGGACAGGCCATGGAGAACTGGGAGCCTTCTTATGCTGATGGGCGGGATGTAAATTGCCAACAGCCACTCTGGAGAAGTGTATGGTGTTTCCTGAAACATCTAAAAAACAAAGCAACAGAGCCTAGGGCACTTCCACTTATGGTCCTAGAGCTTAGGGAAATTAAAATCAAAAAGACACAGCCACCCCAAAGTTTGGGACGGCTCTGTTTACAAGAACCTCGTATACGGTACAAGTTCAATATCGCAGAAAGCGAAAAATGGATAAAGAAGTTGTGGTACTTACGTACAATGCAATATCACTCAGCAATGAAATCTATGTCATCAGGCCAGTAGAAGCATAATGAGTGGATTCAGGTACGATGATTCTAAGTGAAATAAGTCACACAGAAAAAGAAACATCATAAGGTATCAGTAATACACGGAATGTAAACTTGGCTACACAGGAACTGCATTACAAAACAGAACAGGGTCTCAAATGTAGATAACCAACTTATGCTTGCTTAAGGGGAAAGGTGAGTTGGGGTGCTGCATGAAACCAGAGATTGAAATTGGCACAGATACCGTTCCATAAGCCAAATATGTAATAGACAAGAGCTACTCCTTGCTCAACGAAGTGGACTCAAGACGCCATATTAAACGCCTAAGAATATACCTGACTAGTAAGAATCTTAAAACCTATGGATTTATATGTCTCCGAAAGAGAATCAAGAGTGTGTACAGCGGCACAAACGCAGCAATGATAGGATTGGTGAGGTTCGGTGAGCAAATACAGACCCTTTGAAGTCATATTGCATGGTACCCATTCCATGGGTCTCAACTCTCCAGGTTTAAGGGATTCTTCCTTCAGCTAAATCATGCATGTGGAACCCAGAGTATGATCCACCGTGTGATCGGGAAACGTGTTCAAATGTGTCTCAGTTTTCGTCCCCTGTTACTCGGGTGCAACATTCCAGACGCTTTACTAACACTCTCCCCACTTGGAGAGTCAGTGCCTTTTACCTCCTGTTTGGCCCAGTTTGCAATTTCTGTGGAAAATGAACAGGAATAGGGAGAACCAATGAGAGACTAGCTGGAGGTGTCTGGACGGGCAAATTTAACTCTCATTTCCCACCAGGAAGAGGAATTAACCAAAGGTTCAGCGAGCCATGCCGGAACCACACTAGGGCCTGAAGCAATCCTGCGGTGTTGCAGCCAGCTCACAAGAAAGCGAGTTGAAGAAACGAGCTCAGGGGCCCTGTAATTCACAAACCTGCAGAGTTATAAATGACAGCTATCGTCCAAAAATATATTGAAGTAAGCCTGCCAAGAGGACTTGAAAGCGAGGCAGAATTGCAGGAAACCGATTTCAGGAGGTAGACTGGAATTGCATGTAAAGCATAGGAAAAGAGGCAGAACGTCCACAATGATGCACTTGGCCAAAAAGGGCGTATGCGTTTTTTCCTGAATATATTCAGGAAAAAACGCATACGCCCTTTTTGGCCAACCAAGCAAGCTTGCAAAGGAAATCTGCACTACAATGAAGTCTCACTGCCCCCCGGTCAAAAGGGCCATCTGAAAAAAGTGTATAATCCAGAGAGGCAGGACAGGCCAATGAGAACTGGGAGCCTTGTTATGCTGATGGGTGCGATGTAAATTGCCAAAAGCCACTCTGGAGAAGTGTATGGTGTTTCCTGAGACATCTAAAAAACAAAGCAACAGAGCCTAGGGCACTTCCACTTATGGTCCTATAGCTTAGGGAAATTAAATTCAAAAAGACACAGCCACGCCAAAGTTTGGGACGGCTCTGTTTACAAGAACCTCGTTCACGGTACAAGTTCAATATCGCAGAAAGCGAAAAATGGATAAAGATGTTGTGGTACTTACGTAGAATGCAATATCACTCAGCAATGAAATCTATGTCATCAGGCCAGTAGCAGCATAATGAGTGGATTCAGGTAAGATGATTCTAAGTGAAATAAGTCACACAGAAAAAGAAACATCATAAGGTATCACTAATACACGTAATGTAAACTTGGCTACACAGGAACTGAATTACAAATTAGAATAGGGTCTGAAATGTAGAAAACCAACTTATGCTTGCTTAAGGGGAAAGGTGAGTTGGGGTGCTGCATAAAACCAGAGATTGAAATCAGCACAGATACCTTTCCATAAGCCAAATATGTAATAGACAAGAGCTACTCCTTGCTCAACGAAGTGGACTAAACACCCCATCTTAAACGCCTAAGAATATACCTGACTAGTAAGAATCTTAAAACCTATGGATTTATATGTCTCCGAAAGAGAATCAAGCGTGTGTACAGCGGCATAAATGCAGCAGTGATAGGATTGGTGAGGTTCGGTGAGCAAATGCAGACCCTTTGAAGTCATATTGCATGGTACCCATTCCATGGGTCTCAACTCTCCAGGTTTAAGGGATTCTTCCTTCAGCTAAAACATGCATGTGGAACCCAGAGTATGATCCACCGTGTGATCGGGAAACGTGTTCAAATGTGTCTCAGTTTTCGTCCCCTGGTACTCGGGTGCCACATTCCAGACGCTTTACTAACACTCTCCCCACTTGGAGAGTCAGTGCCTTTAACCTCCTGTTTGTCCCAGTTTGAAATTTCTGTGGAAAATGAACAGGAATAGGGAGAACCAATGAGAGACTAGCTGGAGGTGTCTGGACGGGCAAATTTAACTCTCATTTCCCACCAGGAAGAGGAATTAACCAAAGGCTCAGCGTGCCATGCCGGAATCACACTAGGGCCTGAAACAATCCTGCAGTGTTGCGGTCAGCTCACAAGAAAGCGAGTTGAAGAAAGGAGCTCAGGGGCCCTGTAATTCACAAACCTGCAGAGTTATAAATGACAGCTATCGTCCAAAAATATATTGAAGTAAGGCTGCCAAGAGGACTTGAAAGCGGGGCAGAATTGCAGGAAACCGATTTCAGGAGGTAGACTGGAATTGCATGTAAAGCATAGGAAAAGAGGCAGAACGTCCACAATGATGCACTTGGCCAAAAAGGGCGTATGCGTTTTTTCCTGAATATATTCAGGAAAAAACGCATACGCCCTTTTTGGCCAACCAAGAAAGCTTGCAAATGAAATCTGCACTACAATGAACTCTCACTGCCCCCCGGTCAAAAGGGCCATCTGAAATAAGTGTAAAATCCAGAAAGGCAGCATAGGCCATGGAGAACTGGGAGCCTTGTTATGCTGCTGGGCGGGATGTAAATTGCCAACAGCCACTCTGGAGAAGTGTATGGTGTTTCCTGAAACATCTAAAAAACAAAGCAACAGAGCCTAGGGCACTTCCACTTATGGTCCTATAGCTTAGGGAAATTAAAATCAAAAAGACACAGTCACCCCAAAGTTTGGGACGGCTCTGTTTACAAGAACCTCGTATACGGTACAAGTTCAATATCGCAGAAAGCGAAAAATGGATAAAGAAGTTGTGGTACTTACGTACAACGCAATATCACTCAGCAATGAAATCTATGTCATCAGGCCAGTAGCAGCATAATGAGTGGATTCAGGTACGATGATTCTAAGTGAAATAAGTCACACAGAAAAAGAAACATCATAAGGTATCACTAATACACGGAATGTAAACTTGGCTACACAGGAACTGAATTACAAAACAGAACAGGGTCACAAATGTAGAAAACCAACTTATGCTTGCTTAAGGGGAATGGTGAGTTGGGGTGCTGCATAAAACCAGAGATTGAAATTAGCACAGATACCGTTCCATAAGCCAAATATGTAATAGACAAGAGCTACTCCTTGCTCAACGAAGTGGACTCAACACCCCATATTAAACGCCTAAGAATATACCTGACTAGTAAGAATCTTAAAACCTATGGATTTATATGTCTCCGAAAGAGAATCAAGCGTGTGTACAGCGGCATAAATGCAGCAGTGATAGGATTGGTGAGGTTCGGTGAGCAAATGCAGACCCTTTGAAGTCATATTGCATGGTACCCATTCCATGGGTCTCAACTCTCCAGGTTTAAGGGATTCTTCCTTCAGCTAAAACATGCATGTGGAACCCAGAGTATGATCCACCGTGTGATCGGGAAACGTGTTCAAATGTGTCTCAGTTTTCGTCCCCTGGTACTCGGGTGCAACATTCCAGACGCTTTACTAACACTCTCCCCACTTGGAGAGTCAGTGCCTTTTACCTCCTGTTTGGCCCAGTTTGCAATTTCTGTGGAAAATGAACAGGAATAGGGAGAACCAATGAGAGACTAGCTGGAGGTGTCTGGACGGGCAAATTTAACTCTCATTTCCCACCAGGAAGAGGAATTAACCAAAGGCTCAGCGTGCCATGCTGGAACCACACTAGGGCCTGAAGCAATCCTGCGGTGTCGCGGCCAGCTCACAAGAAAACGAGTTGAAGAAAGGAGCTCCGGGGCCCTGTAATTCACAAACCTGCAGAGTTATAAATGACAGCTATCGTCCAAAAATATATTGAAGTAATCCTGCCAAGAGGACTTGAAAGCGAGGTAGAATTGCAGGAAACCGATTTCAGGAGGTAGACTGGAATTGCATGTAAAGCATAGGAAAAGAGGCAGAACGTCCACAATGATGCACTTGGCCAAAAAGGGCGTATGCATTTTATCCTGAATATATTCAGGAAAAAACGCATACGCCCTTTTTGGCAAACCAAGCAAGCTTGCAAAGGAAATCTGCACTACAATGAAGTCTCACTGCCCCCCGGTCAAAAGGGCCATCTGAAAAAAGTGTAAAATCCAGAAAGGGAGGACAGGCCATGGAGAACTGGGAGCCTTCTTATGCTGATGGGCGGGATGTAAATTGCCAACAGCCACTCTGGAGAAGTGTATGGTGTTTCCTGAAACATCTAAAAAACAAAGCAACAGAGCCTAGGGCACTTCCACTTATGGTCCTATAGCTTAGGGAAATTAAAATCAAAAAGACACAGCCACCCCAAAATTTGGGACGGCTCTGTTTACAAGAACTTCGTTTATGGTACAAGTTCAATATCACAGAAAGCGAAAAGTGGATAAAGAAGTTGTGGTTCTTACGTACAATGCAATATCACTCAGCAATGAAATCTATGTCATCAGTCCAGTAGCAGCATAATGAGTGGATTCAGGTACGATGATTCTAAGTGAAATAAGTCACACAGAAAAAGAAACATCATAAGATATCACTAATACACGGAATGTAAACTTGGCTACACAGGAACTGAATTACAAAACAGAATAGGGTCTCAAATGTAGAAAACCAACTTATGCTTGCTTAAGGGGAAAGGTGAGTTGAGGTGCTGCATAAAACCAGAGACTGAAATTAGCACAGATACCGTTCCATAAGCCAAATATGTAATAGACAAGAGCTACTCCTTGCTCAACGAAGTGGACTCAACACCCCATATTAAACGCCTAAGAATATACCTGACTAGTAAGAATCTTAAAACCTATGGATTTATATGTCTCCGAAAGAGAATCAAGCGTGTGTACAGCGGCATAAACGCAGCAGTGATAGGATTGGTGAGGTTCGGTGAGCAAATGCAGACCCTTTGAAGTCATATTGCATGGTACCCATTCCATGGGTCTCAACTCTCCAGGTTTAAGGGATTCTTCCTTCAGCTAAACATGCATGTGGAACCCAGAGTATGATCCACCGTGTGATCGGGAAACGTGTTCAAATGTGTCTCAGTTTTCGTCCCCTGGTACTCGGGTGCAACATTCCAGACGCTTTACTAACACTCTCCCCACTTGGAGAGTCAGTGCCTTTAACCTCCTGTTTGGCCCAGTTTGCAATTTCTGCGGAAAATGAACAGGAATAGGGAGAACCAATGAGAGACTAGCTGGAGGTGTCTGGACGGGCAAATTTAACTCTCTTTTCCCACCAGGAAGAGGAATTAACCAAAGGCTCAGCGTGCCATGCCGGAACCACACTAGGGCCTGAAGCAATCCTGCGGTGTTGCGGCCAGCTCACAAGAAAGCGAGTTGAAGAAAGGAGCTCCGGGGCCCTGTAATTCACAAACCTCCAGAGTTATAAATGACAGCTATCGTCCAAAAATATATTGAAGTAAGCCTGCCAAGAGGACTTGAAAGCGAGGCAGAATTGCAGGAAACCGATTTCAGGAGGTAGACTGGAATTGCATGTAAAGCATAGGAAAAGAGGCAGAACGTCCACAATGATGCACTTGGCCAAAAAGGGCGTATGCGTTTTTTCCTGATTATATTCAGGAAAAAACGCATACGCCCTTTTTGGCCAACCAAGCAAGCTTGCAAAGGAAATCTGCACTACAATGAAGTCTCACTGCCCCCCGGTCAAAAGGGCCATCTGAAAAAAGTGTATAATCCAGAGAGGCAGGACAGGCCAATGAGAACTGGGAGCCTTGTTATGCTGATGGGTGCGATGTAAATTGCCAAAAGCCACTCTGGAGAAGTGTATGGTGTTTCCTGAGACATCTAAAAAACAAAGCAACAGAGCCTAGGGCACTTCCACTTATGGTCCTATAGCTTAGGGAAATTAAATTCAAAAAGACACAGCCACGCCAAAGTTTGGGACGGCTCTGTTTACAAGAACCTCGTTCACGGTACAAGTTCAATATCGCAGAAAGCGAAAAATGGATAAAGATGTTGTGGTACTTACGTAGAATGCAATATCACTCAGCAATGAAATCTATGTCATCAGGCCAGTAGCAGCATAATGAGTGGATTCAGGTACGATGATTCTAAGTGAAATAAGTCACACAGAAAAAGAAACATCATAAGGTATCACTAATACACGGAATGTAAACTTGGCTACACAGGAACTGAATTACAAATTAGAATAGGGTCTCAAATGTAGAAAACCAACTTATGCTTGCTTAAGGGGAAAGGTGAGTTGGGGTGCTGCATGAAACCAGAGATTGAAATCGGCACAGATACCTTTCCATAAGCCAAATATGTAATAGACAAGAGCTACTCCTTGCTCAACGAAGTGGACTCAAGACGCCATATTAAACGCCTAAGAATATACCTGACTAGTAAGAATCTTAAAACCTATGGATTTATATGTCTCCGAAAGAGAATCAAGCGTGTGTACAGCGGCATAAATGCAGCAGTGATAGGATTGGTGAGGTTCGGTGAGCAAATGCAGACCCTTTGAAGTCATATTGCATGGTACCCATTCCATGGGTCTCAACTCTCCAGGTTTAAGGGATTCTTCCTTCAGCTAAAACATGCATGTGGAACCCAGAGTATGATCCACCGTGTGATCGGGAAACGTGTTCAAATGTGTCTCAGTTTTCGTCCCCTGGTACTCGGGTGCCACATTCCAGACGCTTTACTAACACTCTCCCCACTTGGAGAGTCAGTGCCTTTAACCTCCTGTTTGTCCCAGTTTGAAATTTCTGTGGAAAATGAACAGGAATAGGGAGAACCAATGAGAGACTAGCTGGAGGTGTCTGGACGGGCAAATTTAACTCTCATTTCCCACCAGGAAGAGGAATTAACCAAAGGCTCAGCGTGCCATGCCGGAATCACACTAGGGCCTGAAACAATCCTGCAGTGTTGCGGTCAGCTCACAAGAAAGCGAGTTGAAGAAAGGAGCTCAGGGGCCCTGTAATTCACAAACCTGCAGAGTTATAAATGACAGCTATCGTCCAAAAATATATTGAAGTAAGGCTGCCAAGAGGACTTGAAAGCGGGGCAGAATTGCAGGAAACCGATTTCAGGAGGTAGACTGGAATTGCATGTAAAGCATAGGAAAAGAGGCAGAACGTCCACAATGATGCACTTGGCCAAAAAGGGCGTATGCGTTTTTTCCTGAATATATTCAGGAAAAAACGCATACGCCCTTTTTGGCCAACCAAGAAAGCTTGCAAATGAAATCTGCACTACAATGAACTCTCACTGCCCCCCGGTCAAAAGGGCCATCTGAAATAAGTGTAAAATCCAGAAAGGCAGGATAGGCCATGGAGAACTGGGAGCCTTGTTATGCTGCTGGGCGGGATGTAAATTGCCAACAGCCACTCTGGAGAAGTGTATGGTGTTTCCTGAAACATCTAAAAAACAAAGCAACAGAGCCTAGGGCACTTCCACTTATGGTCCTATAGCTTAGGGAAATTAAAATCAAAAAGACACAGTCACCCCAAAGTTTGGGACGGCTCTGTTTACAAGAACCTCGTATACAGTACAAGTTCAATATCGCAGAAAGCGAAAAATGGATAAAGAAGTTGTGGTACTTACGTACAACGCAATATCACTCAGCAATGAAATCTATGTCATCAGGCCAGTAGCAGCATAATGAGTGGATTCAGGTACGATGATTCTAAGTGAAATAAGTCACACAGAAAAAGAAACATCATAAGGTATCACTAATACACGGAATGTAAACTTGGCTACACAGGAACTGAATTACAAAACAGAACAGGGTCACAAATGTAGAAAACCAACTTATGCTTGCTTAAGGGGAATGGTGAGTTGGGGTGCTGCATAAAACCAGAGATTGAAATTAGCACAGATACCGTTCCATAAGCCAAATATGTAATAGACAAGAGCTACTCCTTGCTCAACGAAGTGGACTCAACACCCCATATTAAACGCCTAAGAATATACCTGACTAGTAAGAATCTTAAAACCTATGGATTTATATGTCTCCGAAAGAGAATCAAGCGTGTGTACAGCGGCATAAATGCAGCAGTGATAGGATTGGTGAGGTTCGGTGAGCAAATGCAGACCCTTTGAAGTCATATTGCATGGTACCCATTCCATGGGTCTCAACTCTCCAGGTTTAAGGGATTCTTCCTTCAGCTAAAACATGCATGTGGAACCCAGAGTATGATCCACCGTGTGATCGGGAAACGTGTTCAAATATGTCTCAGTTTTCGTCCCCTGGTACTCGGGTGCAACATTCCAGACGCTTTACTAACACTCTCCCCACTTGGAGAGTCAGTGCCTTTTACCTCCTGTTTGGCCCAGTTTGCAATTTCTGTGGAAAATGAACAGGAATAGGGAGAACCAATGAGAGACTAGCTGGAGGTGTCTGGACGGGCAAATTTAACTCTCATTTCCCACCAGGAAGAGGAATTAACCAAAGGCTCAGCGTGCCATGCTGGAACCACACTAGGGCCTGAAGCAATCCTGCGGTGTCGCGGCCAGCTCACAAGAAAACGAGTTGAAGAAAGGAGTTCCGGGGCCCTGTAATTCACAAACCTGCAGAGTTATAAATGACAGCTATCGTCCAAAAATATATTGAAGTAATCCTGCCAAGAGGACTTGAAAGCGAGGTAGAATTGCAGGAAACCGATTTCAGGAGGTAGACTGGAATTGCATGTAAAGCATAGGAAAAGAGGCAGAACGTCCACAATGATGCACTTGGCCAAAAAGGGCGTATGCGTTTTATCCTGAATATATTCAGGAAAAAACGCATACGCCCTTTTTGGCAAACCAAGCAAGCTTGCAAAGGAAATCTGCACTACAATGAAGTCTCACTGCCCCCCGGTCAAAAGGGCCATCTGAAAAAAGTGTAAAATCCAGAAAGGGAGGACAGGCCATGGAGAACTGGGAGCCTTCTTATGCTGATGGGCGGGATGTAAATTGCCAACAGCCACTCTGGAGAAGTGTATGGTGTTTCCTGAAACATCTAAAAAACAAAGCAACAGAGCCTAGGGCACTTCCACTTATGGTCCTATAGCTTAGGGAAATTAAAATCAAAAAGACACAGCCACCCCAAAATTTGGGACGGCTCTGTTTACAAGAACTTCGTTTATGGTACAAGTTCAATATCACAGAAAGCGAAAAGTGGATAAAGAAGTTGTGGTTCTTACGTACAATGCAATATCACTCAGCAATGAAATCTATGTCATCAGGCAAGTAGCAGCATAATGAGTGGATTCAGGTACGATGATTCTAAGTGAAATAAGTCACACAGAAAAAGAAATATCATAAGATATCACTAATACACGGAATGTAAACTTGGCTACACAGGAACTGAATTACAAAACAGAATAGGGTCTCAAATGTAGAAAACCAACTTATGCTTGCTTAAGGGGAAAGGTGAGTTGAGGTGCTGCATAAAACCAGAGACTGAAATTAGCACAGATACCGTTCCATAAGCCAAATATGTAATAGACAAGAGCTACTCCTTGCTCAATGAAGTGGACTCAACACCCCATATTAAACGCCTAAGAATATACCTGACTAGTAAGAATCTTAAAACCTATGGATTTATATGTCTCCGAAAGAGAATCAAGCGTGTGTACAGCGGCATAAACGCAGCAGTGATAGGATTGGTGAGGTTCGGTGAGCAAATGCAGAACCTTTGAAGTCATATTGCATGGTACCCATTCCATGGGTCTCAACTCTCCAGGTTTAAGGGATTCTTCCTTCAGCTAAAACATGCATGTGGAACCCAGAGTATGATCCACCGTGTGATCGGGAAACGTGTTTAAATGTGTCTCAGTTTTCGTCCCTTGGTACTCGGGTGCAACATTCCAGACGCTTTACTAACACTCTCCCCACTTGGAGAGTCAGTGCCTTTAACCTCCTGTTTGGCCCAGTTTGCAATTTCTGCGGAAAATGAACAGGAATAGGGAGAACCAATGAGAGACTAGCTGGAGGTGTCTGGACGGGCAAATTTAACTCTCATTTCCCACCAGGAAGAGGAATTAACCAAAGGCTCAGCGTGCCATGCCGGAACCACACTAGGGCCTGAAGCAATCCTGCGGTGTTGCGGCCAGCTCACAAGAAAGCGAGTTGAAGAAAGGAGCTCCGGGGCCCTGTAATTCACAAAACTCCAGAGTTATAAATGACAGCTATCGTCCAAAAATATATTGAAGTAAGCCTGCCAAGAGGACTTGAAAGCGAGGCAGAATTGCAGGAAACCGATTTCAGGAGGTAGACTGGAATTGCATGTAAAGCATAGGAAAAGAGGCAGAACGTCCACAATGATGCACTTGGCCAAAAAGGGCGTATGCGTTTTTTCCTGATTATATTCAGGAAAAAACGCATACGCCCTTTTTGGCCAACCAAGCAAGCTTGCAAAGGATATCTGCACTACAAGAAAGTCTCACTGCTCCCCGGTCAAAAGGACCATCTGAGAAAAGTGAAAAATCCAGAAAGGCAGGACAGGCCATGGAGAACCGGGAGCGTTCTTATGTTGATGGGCGGGATGTAAATTGCAAACAGCCACTCTGGAGAAGTGTATGGTGTTTCCTGAAACGTCTAAAAAACAAAGCAACAGAGCCTAGTGCACTTCCACTTATGGTCCTATAGATTAGGGAAATTAAATTCAAAAAGACACAGCCACCCCAAAGTTTGGGACGGCTCTGTTTACAAGAACCTCGTTTACGGTACAAGTTCAATATCGCAGAAAGCGAAAAATGGATAAAGAAGTTGTGGTACATACGTACAATGCAATATCACTCAGCAATGAAATCTATGTCATCAGGCCACTAGCAGCATAATAAGTGGATTCAGGTACGATGATTCTAAGTGAAATTAGTCACACAGAAAAAGAAACATCATAAGATATCACTAATACACGGAATGTAAAGTTGGCTACACAGGAACTGAATTACAAAACAGAATAGGGTCTCAAATGTAGAAAACCAACTTATGCTTGCTTAAGGGGAAAGGTGAGTTGGGGTGCTGCATAAAACCAGAGACTGAAATTAGCACAGATACCGTTCCATAAGCCAAATATGTAATAGACCAGAGCTACTCCTTGCTCAACGAAGTGGACTCAACATCCCATATTAAACGCCTAAGAATATACCTGACTAGTAAGAATCTTAAAACCTATGGATTTATATGTCTCCGAAAGACAATCAAGCGTGTGTACAGCGGCATAAACACAGCAGTGATAGGATTGGTGAGGTTCGGTGAGCAAATGCAGACCCTTTGAAGTCATATTGCATGGTACCCATTCCATGGGTCTCAACTCTCCAGGTTTAAGGGATTCTTCCTTCAGCTAAATCATGCATGTGGAACCCAGAGTATGATCCACCGTGTGATCGGGAAACGTGTTCAAATGTGTCTCAGTTTTCGTCCCCTGGTACTCGGGTGCAACATTCCAGATGCTTTCCTAACACTCTCCCCACTTGGAGAGTCACTGCCTTTAACCTCCTGTTTGGCCCAGTTTGCAATTTCTGCGGAAAATGAACAGGAATAGGGAGAACCAATGAGAGACTAGCTAGAGGTGTCTGGACGGGCAAATTTAACTCTCATTTCCCACCAGGAAGAGGAATTAACCAAAGGCTCAGCGAGCCATGCCGGAACCACACTAGGGCCTGAAGCAATCCTGCGGTGTTGCGGTCAGCTCACAAGAAAGCGAGTTGAAGAAAGGAGCTCAGGGGCCCTGTAATTCACAAACCTGCAGAGTTATAAATGACAGCTATCGTCCAAAAATATATTGAAGTAAGCCTGCCAAGAGGACTTGAAAGCGGGGCAGAATTGCAGGAAACCGATTTCAGGAGGTAGACTGGAATTGCATGTAAAGCATAGGAAAAGAGGCAGAACGTCCACAATGATGCACTTGGCCAAAAAGGGCGTATGCGTTTTTTCCTGAATATATTCAGGAAAAAACGCATACGCCCTTTTTGGCCAACCAAGCAAGCTTGCAAAGGAAATCTGCACTACAATGAAGTCTCACTGCCCCCCGGTCAAAAGGGCCATCTGAAAAAAGTGAAAAATCCAGAAAGGCAGGACAGGCCATGGAGAACTGGGAGCCTTGTTATGCTGATTGGCGGGATGTAAATTGCCAACAGCCACTCTTGAGAAGTGTACGGTGTTTCCTGAAGCATCTAAAAAACAAAGCAACAGAGCCTAGCGCACTTCTACTTATGGTCCTATAGCTTAGGGAAATTAAAATCAAAAAGACACAGCCACCCCAAAGTTTGGGACGGCTCTGTTTACAAGAACCTCGTTTACGGTACAAGTTCAATATCGCAGAAAGCGAAAAATGGATAAAGAAGTTGTGGTACTTACGTACAATGCAATATCACTCAGCAATGAAATCTATGTCATCAGGCCAGTAGCAGCATAATGAGTGGATTCAGGTACGATGATTCTAAGTGAAATAAGTCACACAGAAAAAGAAACATCATAAGATATCACTAATACACGGAATGTAAACTTGGCTACACAGGAACTGAATTACAAAACAGAATAGGGTTTCAAATGTAGAAAACCAACTTATGCTTGCTTAAGGGGAAAGGTGAGTTGGGGTGCTGCATAAAACCAGAGATTGAAATTAGCACAGATACCTTTCCATAAGCCAAATATGTAATAGACAAGAGCTACTGCTTGCTCAACGAAGTGGACTCAACACCCCATATTAAACGTCTAAGAATATACCTGACTAGTAAGAATCTTAAAACCTATGGATTTATATGTCTTCGAAAGAGAATCAAGCGTGTGTACAGCGGCATAAACGGAGCAGTGATAGGATTGGTGAGGTTCGGTGAGCAAATGCAGACCCTTTGAAGTCATATTGCATGGTACCCATTGCATGGTTCTCAAATCTACAGGTTTAAGGGATTCTTCCTTCAGCTAAAACATGCATGTGGAACCCAGAGTATGATCCACCGTGTGATCGGGAAACGTGTTCAAATGTGTCTCAGTTTTCGTCCCCTGGTACTCGGGTGCAACATTCCAGACGCTTTACTAACACTCTCCCCACTTGGAGAGTCAGTGCCTTTAACCTCCTGTTTGGCCAAGTTTGCAATTTCTGCGGAAAATGAACAGGAATAGGGAGAACCAATGAGAGACTAGCTGGAGGTGTCTGGACGGGCAAATTTAACTCTCATTTCCCACCAGGAAGAGGAATTAACCAAAGGCTCAGCGAGCCATGCCGAAACCACACTAGGGCCTGAAGCAATCCTGCGGTGTTGCGGCCAGCTCACAAGAAAGCGAGTTGAAGAAAGGAGCTCAGCGGCACTGTAATTGACAAACCTGCAGAGTTATAAATGACAGCTATCGTCCAAAAATATATTGAAGTAAGGCTGCCAAGAGGACATGAAAGCGGGGCAGAATTGCAGGAAACCGATTTCAGGAGGTAGACTGGAATTGCATGTAAAGCATAGGAAAAGAGGCAGAACGTCCACAATGATGCACTTGGCCAAAAAGGGCGTATGCGTTTTTTCCTGAATATATTCAGGAAAAAACGCATACGCCCTTTTTGGCCAACCAAGCAAGCTTGCAAAGGAAATCTGCACTACAATGAAGTCTCACTGCCCCCCGGTCAAAAGGGCCATCTGAAAAAAGTGTAAAATCCAGAAAGGGAGGACAGGCCATGGAGAACTGGGAGCCTTCTTATGCTCATGGGCGGGATGTAAATTGCCAACAGCCACTCTGGAGAAGTGTATGGTGTTTCCTGAAACATCTAAAAAACAAAGCAACAGAGCCTAACGCACTTCCACTTATGGTCCTATAGATTAGAGAAATTAAAATCAAAAAGACACAGCCACCCCAAAGTTTGGGACGGCTCTGTTTACAAGAAACTCGTTTACGGTACAAGTTCAATATCGCAGAAAGCGAGAAATGGATAAAGAAGTTGTGGTACTTACGTACAATGCAATATCACTCAGCAATGAAATCTATGTCATCAGGCCAGTAGCAGCATAATGAGTGGATTCAGGTACGATGATTCTAAGTGAAATAAGTCACACAGAAAAAGAAACATCATAAGATATCACTAATACACGGAATGTAAAGTTGGCTACACAGGAACTGAATTACAAAACAGAATAGGGTCTCAAATGTAGAAAAACAACTTATGCTTGCTTAAGGGGAAAGGTGAGTTGGGGTGCTGCATAAAACCAGAGATTGAAATTAGCACAGATACCGTTCCATAAGCCAAATATATAATAGACCAGAGCTACTCCTTGCTCAACGAAGTGGACTCAACACCCCATATTAAACGCCTAAGAATATACCTGACTAGTAAGAATCTTAAAACCTATGGATTTATATGTCTCCGAAAGAGAATCAAGCGTGTGTACAGCGGCATAAACGCAGAAGTGATAGGATTGGTGAGGTTCGGTGAGCAAATGCAGACCCTTTGAAGTCATATTACATGGTACCCATTCCATGGTTCTCAACTCTCCAGGTTTAAGAGATTCTTCCTTCAGCTAAAACATGCATGTGGAACCCAGAGTATGATCCACCGTGTGATCGGGAAACGTGTTCAAATGTGTCTCAGTTTTCGTCCCCTGGTACTCGGGTGCCACATTCCAGACGCTTTCCTAACACTCTCCCCACTTGGAGAGTCAGTGCCTTTAACCTCCTGTTTGGCCCAGTTTGCAATTTCTGTGGAAAATGAACAGGAATAGGGAGAACCAATGAGAGACTAGCTGGAGGTGTCTGGACGGGCAAATTTAACTCTCATTTCCCACCAGGAAGAGGAATTAACCAAAGGCTCAGCGAGCCATGCCGGAACCACACTAGGGCCTGAAGCAATCCTGCGGTGTTGCGGCCAGCTCACAAGAAAGAGAGTTGAAGAAAGGAGCTCAGGGGCACTGTAATTCACAAACCTGCAGAGTGATAAATGACAGCTATCGTCCAAAAATATATTGAAGTAAGGCTGCCAAGAGGACTTGAAAGCGGGGCAGAATTGCAGGAAACCGATTTCAGGAGGTAGACTGGAATTGCATGTAAAGCATAGGAAAAGAGGCAGAACGTCCACAATGATGCACTTGGCCAAAAAGGGCGTATGCGTTTTTTCCTGAATATATTCAGGAAAAAACGCATACGCCCTTTTTGGCCAACCAAGCAAGCTTGCAAAGGATATCTGCACTACAAGAAAGTCTCACTGCTCCCCGGTCAAAAGGACCATCTGAGAAAAGTGAAAAATCCAGAAAGGCAGGACAGGCCATGGAGAACCGGGAGCGTTCTTATGTTGATGGGCGGGATGTAAATTGCAAACAGCCACTCTGGAGAAGTGTATGGTGTTTCCTGAAACGTCTAAAAAACAAAGCAACAGAGCCTAGTGCACTTCCACTTATGGTCCTATAGATTAGGGAAATTAAATTCAAAAAGACACAGCCACCCCAAAGTTTGGGACGGCTCTGTTTACAAGAACCTCGTTTACGGTACAAGTTCAATATCGCAGAAAGCGAAAAATGGATAAAGAAGTTGTGGTACATACGTACAATGCAATATCACTCAGCAATGAAATCTATGTCATCAGGCCACTAGCAGCATAATGAGTGGATTCAGGTACGATGATTCTAAGTGAAATTAGTCACACAGAAAAAGAAACATCATAAGATATCACTAATACACGGAATGTAAAGTTGGCTACACAGGAACTGAATTACAAAACAGAATAGGGTCTCAAATGTAGAAAACCAACTTATGCTTGCTTAAGGGGAAAGGTGAGTTGGGGTGCTGCATAAAACCAGAGACTGAAATTAGCACAGATACCGTTCCATAAGCCAAATATGTAATAGACCAGAGCTACTCCTTGCTCAACGAAGTGGACTCAACACCCCATATTAAACGCCTAAGAATATACCTGACTAGTAAGAATCTTAAAACCTATGGATTTATATGTCTCCGAAAGACAATCAAGCGTGTGTACAGCGGCATAAACACAGCAGTGATAGGATTGGTGAGGTTCGGTGAGCAAATGCAGACCCTTTGAAGTCATATTGCATGGTACCCATTCCATGGGTCTCAACTCTCCAGGTTTAAGGGATTCTTCCTTCAGCTAAATCATGCATGTGGAACCCAGAGTATGATCCACCGTGTGATCGGGAAACGTGTTCAAATGTGTCTCAGTTTTCGTCCCCTGGTACTCGGGTGCAACATTCCAGATGCTTTCCTAACACTCTCCCCACTTGGAGAGTCAGTGCCTTTAACCTCCTGTTTGGCCCAGTTTGCAATTTCTGCGGAAAATGAACAGGAATAGGGAGAACCAATGAGAGACTAGCTAGAGGTGTCTGGACGGGCAAATTTAACTCTCATTTCCCACCAGGAAGAGGAATTAACCAAAGGCTCAGCGAGCCATGCCGGAACCACACTAGGGCCTGAAGCAATCCTGCGGTGTTGCGGTCAGCTCACAAGAAAGCGAGTTGAAGAAAGGAGCTCAGGGGCCCTGTAATTCACAAACCTGCAGAGTTATAAATGACAGCTATCGTCCAAAAATATATTGAAGTAAGCCTGCCAAGAGGACTTGAAAGCGGGGCAGAATTGCAGGAAACCGATTTCAGGAGGTAGACTGGAATTGCATGTAAAGCATAGGAAAAGAGGCAGAACGTCCACAATGATGCACTTGGCCAAAAAGGGCGTATGCGTTTTTTCCTGAATATATTCAGGAAAAAACGCATACGCCCTTTTTGGCCAACCAAGCAAGCTTGCAAAGGAAATCTGCACTACAATGAAGTCTCACTGCCCCCCGGTCAAAAGGGCCATCTGAAAAAAGTGAAAAATCCAGAAAGGCAGGACAGGCCATGGAGAACTGGGAGCCTTGTTATGCTGATTGGCGGGATGTAAATTGCCAACAGCCACTCTTGAGAAGTGTACGGTGTTTCCTGAAGCATCTAAAAAACAAAGCAACAGAGCCTAGCGCACTTCTACTTATGGTCCTATAGCTTAGGGAAATTAAAATCAAAAAGACACAGCCACCCCAAAGTTTGGGACGGCTCTGTTTACAAGAAACTCGTTTACGGTACAAGTTCAATATCGCAGAAAGCGAAAAATAGATAAAGAAGTTGTGGTATTTACGTACAATGCAATATCACTCAGCAATGAAATCTATGTCATCAGTCCACTAGCAGCATAATGAGTGGATTCAGGTACGATGATTCTAAGTGAAATAAGTCACACAGAAAAAGAAACATCATAAGATATCACTAATACACGGAATGTAAACTTGGCTACACAGGAACTGAATTACAAAACAGAATAGGGTCTCAAATGTAGAAAACCAAATTATGCTTGCTTAAGGGGAAAGGTGAGTTGGGGTGCTGCATAAAACCAGAGATTGAAATTAGCACAGATACCTTTCCATAAGCCAAATATGTAATAGACAAGAGCTACTGCTTGCTCAACGAAGTGGACTCAACACCCCATATTAAACGTCTAAGAATATACCTGACTAGTAAGAAACTTAAAACCTATGGATTTATATGTCTCCGAAAGAGAATCAAGCGTGTGGACAGCGGAATAAACGGAGCAGTGATAGGATTGGTGAGGTTCGGTGAGCAAATGCAGACCCTTTGAAGTCATATTGCATGGTACCCATTGCATGGTTCTCAACTCTCCAGGTTTAAGGGATTCTTCCTTCAGCTAAAACATGCATGTGGAACCCAGAGTATGATCCACCGTGTGATCGGGAAACGTGTTCAAATGTGTCTCAGTTTTCGTCCCCTGGTACTCGGGTGCAACATTCCAGACGCTTTACTAACACTCTCCCCACTTGAAGAGTCAGTGCCTTTAACCTCCTGTTTGGCCCAGTTTGCAATTTCTGCGGAAAATGAACAGGAATAGGGAGAACCAATGAGAGACTAGCTGGAGGTGTCTGGACGGGCAAATTTAACTCTCATTTCCCACCAGGAAGAGGAATTAACCAAAGGCTCAGCGAGCCATGCCGGAACCACACTAGGGCCTGAAGCAATCCTGCGGTGTTGCGGCCAGCTCACAAGAAAGCGAGTTGAAGAAAGGAGCTCAGGGGCACTGTAATTCACAAACCTGCAGAGTTATAAATGACAGCTATCGTCCAAAAATATATTGAAGTAAGGCTGCCAAGAGGACTTGAAAGCGGGGCAGAATTGCAGGAAACCGATTTCAGGAGGTAGACTGGAATTGCATGTAAAGCATAGGAAAAGAGGCAGAACGTCCACAATGATGCACTTGGCCAAAAAGGGCGTATGCGTTTTTTCCTGAATATATTCAGGAAAAAACGCATACGCCCTTTTTGGCCAACCAAGCAAGCTTGCAAAGGAAATCTGCACTACAATGAAGTGTCACTGCCCCCCGGTCAAAAGGGCCATCTGAAAAAAGTGTAAAATCCAGAAAGGCAGGACAGGCCATGGAGAACGGGGAGCCTTCTTATGCTGATGGGCGGGATGTAAATTGCCAACAGCCACTCTGGAGAAGTGTATGGTGTTTCCTGAAACATCTAAAAAACAAAGCAACAGAGCCTAGGGCACTTCCACTTATGGTCCTATAGCTTAGGGAAATTAAAATAAAAAAGACACAGCCACCCCAAAGTTTGGGACAGCTCTGTTTACAAGAACCTCGTTTACGGTACAAGTTCAATATCAAAGAAAGCGAAAAATGGATAAAGAAGTTGTGGTACTAACGTACAATGCAATATCACTCAGCAATGATATCTATGTCATCAGGTCCATAGCAGGATAATGAGTGGATTCAGGTACGATGATTCTAAGTGAAATAATTCACAAAGAAAAAGAAACATCATAAGATATCACTAATACACGGAATGTAAACTTCGCTACACAGGAACTGAATTACAAAACAGAATAGTGTCTCAAATGTAGAAAACCAACTTATGCTTGCTTAAGGGGAAAGGTGAGTTGGGGTGCTGCATAAAACCAGAGATTGAAATTAGCACAGATACCTTTCCATAAGCCAAATATGTAATAGACAAGAGCTACTGCTTGCTCAACGAAGTGGACTCAACACCCCATATTAAACGCCTAAGAATATACCTGACTAGTAAGAATCTTAAAACCTATGGATTTATATGTCTCCGAAAGAGAATCAAGCGTGTGTACAGCGGAATAAACGCAGCAGTGATAGGATTGGTGAGGTTCGGTGAGCAAATGCAGACCCTTTGAAGTCATACTGCATGGTACCCATTGCATGGTTCTCAACTCTCCAGGTTTAAGGGATTCTTCCTTCAGCTAAAACATGCATGTGGAACCCAGAGTATGATCCACCGTGTGATCGGGACACGTGTTCAAATGTGTCTCAGTTTTCGTCCCCTGGTACTCGGGTGCAACATTCCAGACGCTTTACTAACATTCTCCCCACTTGGAGAGTCAGTGCCTTTAACCTCCTGTTTGGCCCAGTTTGCAATTTCTGTGGAAAATGAACAGGAATAGGGAGAACCAATGAGAGACTAGCTGGAGGTGTCTGGACGGGCAAATTTAACTCTCATTTCCCACCAGGAAGAGGAATTAACCAAAGGCTCAGCGAGCCATGCCGAAACCACATTAGGGCCTGAAGCAATCCTGCGGTGTTGCGGCCAGCTCACAAGAAAGCGAGTTGAAGAAAGGAGCTCAGCGGCACTGTAATTGACAAACCTGCAGAGTTATAAATGACAGCTATCGTCCAAAAATATATTGAAGTAAGGCTGCCAAGAGGACATGAAAGCGGGGCAGAATTGCAGGAAACCGATTTCAGGAGGTAGACTGGAATTGCATGTAAAGCATAGGAAAAGAGGCAGAACGTCCACAATGATGCACTTGGCCAAAAAGGGCGTATGCGTTTTTTCCTGAATATATTCAGGAAAAAACGCATACGCCCTTTTTGGCCAACCAAGCAAGCTTGCAAAGGAAATCTGCACTACAATGAAGTCTCACTGCCCCCCGGTCAAAAGGGCCATCTGAAAAAAGTGTAAAATCCAGAAAGGCAAGACAGGCCATGGAGAACTGGGAGCCTTCTTATGCTGATGGGCGGGATGTAAATTGCCAACAGCCACTCTGGAGAAGTGTATGGTGTTTCCTGAAACATCTAAAAAACAAAGCAACAGAGCCTAACGCACTTCCACTTATGGTCCTATAGATTAGTGAAATTAAAATCAGAAAGACACAGCCACCCCAAAGTTTGGGACGGCTCTGTTTACAAGAAACTCGTTTACGGTACAAGTTCAATATCGCAGAAAGTGAAAAATGGATAAAGAAGTTGTGGTACATACGTACAATGCAATATCACTCAGCAATGAAATCTATGTCATCAGGCCAGTAGCAGCATAATGAGTGGATTCAGGTATGATGATTCTAAGTGAAATAAGTCACACAGAAAAAGAAACATCATAAGATATCACTAATACACGGAATGTAAACTTGGCTACACAGGAACTGAATTACAAAACAGAATAGGGTCTCAAATGTAGAAAACCAACTTATGCTTGCTTAAGGGGAAAGGTGAGTTGGGGTGCTGCATAAAACCAGAGACTGAAATTAGCACAGATACCGTTCCATAAGCCAAATATGTAATAGACCAGAACTACTCCTTGCTCAACGAAGTGGACTCAACACCCCATATTAAACGCCTAAGAATATACCTGACTAGTAAGAATCTTAAAACCTATGGATTTATATGTCTCCGAAAGAGAATCAAGCGTGTGTACAGCGGCCTAATCGCAGCAGTGATAGGATTGGTGAGGTTCGGTGAGCAAATGCAGACCCTTTGAAGTCATATTGCATGGTACTCATTCCATGGGTCTCAACTCTCCAGGTTTAAGGGATTCTTCCTTCACCTAAAACATGCATGTGGAACCCAGAGTATGATCCACCGTGTGATCGGGAAACGTGTTCAAATGTGTCTCAGTTTTCGTCCCCTGGTACTCGGGTGAAACATTCCAGACGCTTTACTAACACTCTCCCCACTTGGAGAGTCAGTGCCTTTAACCTCCTGTTTGGCCCAGTTTGCAATTTCTGCGGAAAATGAACAGGAATAGGGAGAACCAATGAGAGACTAGCTGGAGGTGTCTGGACGGGCAAATTTAACTCTCATTTCCCACCAGGAAGAGGAATTAACCAAAGGCTCAGCGAGCCATGCCGAAACCACATTAGGGCCTGAAGCAATCCTGCGGTGTTGCGGCCAGCTCACAAGAAAGCGAGTTGAAGAAAGGAACTCAGCGGCACTGTAAATGACAAACCTGCAGAGTTATAAATGACAGCTATCGTCCAAAAATATATTGAAGTAAGGCTGCCAAGAGGACATGAAAGCGGGGCAGAATTGCAGGAAACCGATTTCAGGAGGTAGACTGGAATTGCATGTAAAGCATAGGAAAAGAGGCAGAACGTCCACAATGATGCACTTGGCCAAAAAGGGCGTATGCGTTTTTTCCTGAATATATTCAGGAAAAAACGCATACGCCCTTTTTGGCCAACCAAGCAAGCTTGCAAAGGAAATCTGCACTACAATGAAGTCTCACTGCCCCCCGGTCAAAAGGGCCATCTGAAAAAAGTGTAAAATCCAGAAAGGTAGGACAGGCCATGGAGAACTGGGAGCCTTCTTATGCTGATGGGCGGGATGTAAATTGCCAACACAAACTCTGGAGAAGTGTATGGTGTTTCCAGAAACATCTAAAAAACAAAGCAACAGAGCCTAACGCACTTCCACTTATGATCCTATAGATTAGGGAAATTAAAATCAAAAAGACACAGCCACCCCAAAGTTTGGGACGGCTCTGTTTACAAGAACCTCGTTTATGGTACAAGTTCAATATCGCAGAAAGCGAAAAGTGGATAAAGAAGTTGTGGTTCTTACGTACAATGCAATATCACTCAGCAATGAAATCTATGTCATCAGTCCAGTAGCAGCATAATGAGTGGATTCAGGTACGATGATTCTAAGTGAAATAAGTCACACAGAAAAAGAAACATCATAAGATATCACTAATACACGGAATGTAAAGTTGGCTACACAGGAACTGAATTACAAAACAGAATAGGGTCTCAAATGTAGAAAACCAACTTATGCTTGCTTAAGGGGAAAGGTGAGTTGGGGTGCTGCATAAAACCAGAGACTGAAATTAGCACAGATACCGTTCCATAAGACAAATATGTAATAGACCAGAGCTACTCCTTGCTCAACGAAGTGGACTCAACACCCCATATTAAACGCCTAAGAATATACCTGACTAGTAAGAATCTTAAAACCTATGGATTTATATGTCTCCGAAAGAGAATCAAGCGTGTGTACAGCGGCATAAACGCAGAAGTGATAGGATTGGTGAGGTTCGGTGAGCAAATGCAGACCCTTTGAAGTCATATTACATGGTACCCATTCCATGGTTCTCAACTCTCCAGGTTTAAGAGATTCTTCCTTCAGCTAAAACATGCATGTGGAACCCAGAGTATGATCCACCGTGTGATCGGGAAACGTGTTCAAATGTGTCTCAGTTTTCGTCCCCTGGTACTCGGGTGCCACATTCCAGACGCTTTCCTAACACTCTCCCCACTTGGAGAGTCAGTGCCTTTAACCTCCTGTTTGGCCCAGTTTGCAATTTCTGTGGAAAATGAACAGGAATAGGGAGAACCAATGAGAGACTAGCTGGAGGTGTCTGGACGGGCAAATTTAACTCTCATTTCCCACCAGGAAGAGGAATTAACCAAAGGCTCAGCGAGCCATGCCGGAACCACACTAGGGCCTGAAGCAATCCTGCGGTGTTGCGGCCAGCTCACAAGAAAGCGAGTTGAAGAAAGGAGCTCAGGGGCACTGTAATTCACAAACCTGCAGAGTGATAAATGACAGCTATCGTCCAAAAATATATTGAAGTAAGGCTGCCAAGAGGACTTGAAAGCGGGGCAGAATTGCAGGAAACCGATTTCAGGAGGTAGACTGGAATTGCATGTAAAGCATAGGAAAAGAGGCAGAACGTCCACAATGATGCACTTGGCCAAAAAGGGCGTATGCGTTTTTTCCTGAATATATTCAGGAAAAAACGCATACGCCCTTTTTGGCCAACCAAGCAAGCTTGCAAAGGATATCTGCACTACAAGAAAGTCTCACTGCTCCCCGGTCAAAAGGACCATCTGAGAAAAGTGAAAAATCCAGAAAGGCAGGACAGGCCATGGAGAACTGGGAGCGTTCTTATGTTGATGGGCGGGATGTAAATTGCAAACAGCCACTCTGGAGAAGTGTATGGTGTTTCCTGAAACGTCTAAAAAACAAAGCAACAGAGCCTAGTGCACTTCCACTTATGGTCCTATAGATTAGGGAAATTAAATTCAAAAAGACACAGCCACCCCAAAGTTTGGGACGGCTCTGTTTACAAGAACCTCGTTTACGGTACAAGTTCAATATCGCAGAAAGCGAAAAATGGATAAAGAAGTTGTGGTACATACGTACAATGCAATATCACTCAGCAATGAAATCTATGTCATCAGGCCACTAGCAGCATAATGAGTGGATTCAGGTACGATGATTCTAAGTGAAATTAGTCACACAGAAAAAGAAACATCATAAGATATCACTAATACACGGAATGTAAAGTTGGCTACACAGGAACTGAATTACAAAACAGAATAGGGTCTCAAATGTAGAAAACCAACTTATGCTTGCTTAAGGGGAAAGGTGAGTTGGGGTGCTGCATAAAACCAGAGACTGAAATTAGCACAGATACCGTTCCATAAGCCAAATATGTAATAGACCAGAGCTACTCCTTGCTCAACGAAGTGGACTCAACACCCCATATTAAACGCCTAAGAATATACCTGACTAGTAAGAATCTTAAAACCTATGGATTTATATGTCTCCGAAAGAGAATCAAGCGTGTGTACAGCGGCATAAATACAGCAGTGATAGGATTGGTGAGGTTCGGTGAGCAAATGCAGACCCTTTGAAGTCATATTGCATGGTACCCATTCCATGGGTCTCAACTCTCCAGGTTTAAGGGATTCTTCCTTCAGCTAAAACATGCATGTGGAACCCAGAGTATGATCCACCGTGTGATCGGGAAACGTGTTCAAATGTGTCTCAGTTTTCGTCCCCTGGTACTCGGGTGCAACATTCCAGATGCTTTCCTAACACTCTCCCCACTTGGAGAGTCAGTGCCTTTAACCTCCTGTTTGGCCCAGTTTGCAATTTCTGCGGAAAATGAACAGGAATAGGGAGAACCAATGAGAGACTAGCTAGAGGTGTCTGGACGGGCAAATTTAACTCTCATTTCCCACCAGGAAGAGGAATTAACCAAAGGCTCAGCGAGCCATGCCGGAACCACACTAGGGCCTGAAGCAATCCTGCGGTGTTGCGGTCAGCTCACAAGAAAGCGAGTTGAAGAAAGGAGCTCAGGGGCCCTGTAATTCACAAACCTGCAGAGTTATAAATGACAGCTATCGTCCAAAAATATATTGAAGTAAGCCTGCCAAGAGGACTTGAAAGCGGGGCAGAATTGCAGGAAACCGATTTCAGGAGGTAGACTGGAATTGCATGTAAAGCATAGGAAAAGAGGCAGAACGTCCACAATGATGCACTTGGCCAAAAAGGGCGTATGCGTTTTTTCCTGAATATATTCAGGAAAAAACGCATACGCCCTTTTTGGCCAACCAAGCAAGCTTGCAAAGGAAATCTGCACTACAATGAAGTCTCACTGCCCCCCGGTCAAAAGGGCCATCTGAAAAAAGTGAAAAATCCAGAAAGGCAGGACAGGCCATGGAGAACTGGGAGCCTTGTTATGCTGATTGGCGGGATGTAAATTGCCAACAGCCACTCTTGAGAAGTGTACGGTGTTTCCTGAAGCATCTAAAAAACAAAGCAACAGAGCCTAGCGCACTTCTACTTATGGTCCTATAGCTTAGGGAAATTAAAATCAAAAAGACACAGCCACCCCAAAGTTTGGGACGGCTCTGTTTACAAGAAACTCGTTTACGGTACAAGTTCAATATCGCAGAAAGCGAAAAATAGATAAAGAAGTTGTGGTATTTACGTACAATGCAATATCACTCAGCAATGAAATCTATGTCATCAGTCCACTAGCAGCATAATGAGTGGATTCAGGTACGATGATTCTAAGTGAAATAAGTCACACAGAAAAAGAAACATCATAAGATATCACTAATACACGGAATGTAAACTTGGCTACACAGGAACTGAATTACAAAACAGAATAGGGTCTCAAATGTAGAAAACCAAATTATGCTTGCTTAAGGGGAAAGGTGAGTTGGGGTGCTGCATAAAACCAGAGATTGAAATTAGCACAGATACCTTTCCATAAGCCAAATATGTAATAGACAAGAGCTACCGCTTGCTCAACAAAGTGGACTCAACACCCCATATTAAACGCCTAAGAATATACCTGACTAGTAAGTATCTTAAAACCTATGGATTTATATGTCTCCGAAAGAGAATCAAGCGTGTGTACAGCGGCATAAACGCAGCAGTGATAGGATTGGTGAGGTTCGGTGAGCAAATGCAGACCCTTTGAAGTCATATTGCATGGTACCCATTCCATGGGTCTCAACTCTCCAGGTTTAAGGGATTCTTCCTTCAGTTAAAACATTCATGTGGAACCCAGAGTATGATCCACCATGTGATCGGGAAACGTGTTCAAATGTGTCTCAGTTTTCGTCCCCTGGTACTCGGGTGAAACATTCCAGACGCTTTACTAACACTCTCCCCACTTGGAGAGTCAGTGCCTTTAACCTCCTGTTTGGCCCAGTTTGCAATTTCTGTGGAAACTGAACAGGAATAGGGAGAACCAATGAGAGACTAGCTGGAGGTGTCTGGACGGGCAAATTTAACTCTCATTTCCCACCAGGAAGAGGAATTAACCAAAGGCTCAGCGTGCCATGCCGGAACCACACTAGGGCCTGAAGCAATCCTGCGGTGTTGCGGCCAGCTCACAAGAAAGCGAGTTGAAGAAAGGAGCTCAGGGGCCCTGTAATTCACGAACCTGCAGAGTTATAAATGACAGCTATCGTCCAAAAATATATTGAAGTAAGGCTGCCAAGAGGACTTGAAAGCGGGGCAGAATTGCAGGAAACCGATTTCAGGAGGTAGACTGGAATTGCATGTAAAGCATAGGAAAAGAGGCAGAACGTCCACAATGATGCACTTGGCCAAAAAGGGCGTATGCGTTTTTTCCTGATTATATTCAGGAAAAAACGCATACGCCCTTTTTGGCCAACCAAGCAAGCTTGCAAAGGATATCTGCACTACAAGAAAGTCTCACTGCTCCCCGGTCAAAAGGACCATCTGAGAAAAGTGAAAAATCCAGAAAGGCAGGACAGGCCATGGAGAACCGGGAGCGTTCTTATGTTGATGGGCGGGATGTAAATTGCAAACAGCCACTCTGGAGAAGTGTATGGTGTTTCCTGAAACGTCTAAAAAACAAAGCAACAGAGCCTAGTGCACTTCCACTTATGGTCCTATAGATTAGGGAAATTAAATTCAAAAAGACACAGCCACCCCAAAGTTTGGGACGGCTCTGTTTACAAGAACCTCGTTTACGGTACAAGTTCAATATCGCAGAAAGCGAAAAATGGATAAAGAAGTTGTGGTACATACGTACAATGCAATATCACTCAGCAATGAAATCTATGTCATCAGGCCACTAGCAGCATAATGAGTGGATTCAGGTACGATGATTCTAAGTGAAATTAGTCACACAGAAAAAGAAACATCATAAGATATCACTAATACACGGAATGTAAAGTTGGCTACACAGGAACTGAATTACAAAACAGAATAGGGTCTCAAATGTAGAAAACCAACTTATGCTTGCTTAAGGGGAAAGGTGAGTTGGGGTGCTGCATAAAACCAGAGACTGAAATTAGCACAGATACCGTTCCATAAGCCAAATATGTAATAGACCAGAGCTACTCCTTGCTCAACGAAGTGGACTCAACATCCCATATTAAACGCCTAAGAATATACCTGACTAGTAAGAATCTTAAAACCTATGGATTTATATGTCTCCGAAAGACAATCAAGCGTGTGTACAGCGGCATAAACACAGCAGTGATAGGATTGGTGAGGTTCGGTGAGCAAATGCAGACCCTTTGAAGTCATATTGCATGGTACCCATTCCATGGGTCTCAACTCTCCAGGTTTAAGGGATTCTTCCTTCAGCTAAATCATGCATGTGGAACCCAGAGTATGATCCACCGTGTGATCGGGAAACGTGTTCAAATGTGTCTCAGTTTTCGTCCCCTGGTACTCGGGTGCAACATTCCAGATGCTTTCCTAACACTCTCCCCACTTGGAGAGTCACTGCCTTTAACCTCCTGTTTGGCCCAGTTTGCAATTTCTGCGGAAAATGAACAGGAATAGGGAGAACCAATGAGAGACTAGCTAGAGGTGTCTGGACGGGCAAATTTAACTCTCATTTCCCACCAGGAAGAGGAATTAACCAAAGGCTCAGCGAGCCATGCCGGAACCACACTAGGGCCTGAAGCAATCCTGCGGTGTTGCGGTCAGCTCACAAGAAAGCGAGTTGAAGAAAGGAGCTCAGGGGCCCTGTAATTCACAAACCTGCAGAGTTATAAATGACAGCTATCGTCCAAAAATATATTGAAGTAAGCCTGCCAAGAGGACTTGAAAGCGGGGCAGAATTGCAGGAAACCGATTTCAGGAGGTAGACTGGAATTGCATGTAAAGCATAGGAAAAGAGGCAGAACGTCCACAATGATGCACTTGGCCAAAAACGGCGTATGCGTTTTTTCCTGAATATATTCAGGAAAAAACGCATACGCCCTTTTTGGCCAACCAAGCAAGCTTGCAAAGGAAATCTGCACTACAATGAAGTCTCACTGCCCCCCGGTCAAAAGGGCCATCTGAAAAAAGTGAAAAATCCAGAAAGGCAGGACAGGCCATGGAGAACTGGGAGCCTTGTTATGCTGATTGGCGGGATGTAAATTGCCAACAGCCACTCTTGAGAAGTGTACGGTGTTTCCTGAAGCATCTAAAAAACAAAGCAACAGAGCCTAGCGCACTTCTACTTATGGTCCTATAGCTTAGGGAAATTAAAATCAAAAAGACACAGCCACCCCAAAGTTTGGGACGGCTCTGTTTACAAGAACCTCGTTTACGGTACAAGTTCAATATCGCAGAAAGCGAAAAATGGATAAAGAAGTTGTGGTACTTACGTACAATGCAATATCACTCAGCAATGAAATCTATGTCATCAGGCCAGTAGCAGCATAATGAGTGGATTCAGGTACGATGATTCTAAGTGAAATAAGTCACACAGAAAAAGAAACATCATAAGATATCACTAATACACGGAATGTAAACTTGGCTACACAGGAACTGAATTACAAAACAGAATAGGGTTTCAAATGTAGAAAACCAACTTATGCTTGCTTAAGGGGAAAGGTGAGTTGGGGTGCTGCATAAAACCAGAGATTGAAATTAGCACAGATACCTTTCCATAAGCCAAATATGTAATAGACAAGAGCTACTGCTTGCTCAACGAAGTGGACTCAACACCCCATATTAAACGTCTAAGAATATACCTGACTAGTAAGAATCTTAAAACCTATGGATTTATATGTCTTCGAAAGAGAATCAAGCGTGTGTACAGCGGCATAAACGGAGCAGTGATAGGATTGGTGAGGTTCGGTGAGCAAATGCAGACCCTTTGAAGTCATATTGCATGGTACCCATTGCATGGTTCTCAAATCTACAGGTTTAAGGGATTCTTCCTTCAGCTAAAACATGCATGTGGAACCCAGAGTATGATCCACCGTGTGATCGGGAAACGTGTTCAAATGTGTCTCAGTTTTCGTCCCCTGGTACTCGGGTGCAACATTCCAGACGCTTTACTAACACTCTCCCCACTTGGAGAGTCAGTGCCTTTAACCTCCTGTTTGGCCAAGTTTGCAATTTCTGCGGAAAATGAACAGGAATAGGGAGAACCAATGAGAGACTAGCTGGAGGTGTCTGGACGGGCAAATTTAACTCTCATTTCCCACCAGGAAGAGGAATTAACCAAAGGCTCAGCGAGCCATGCCGAAACCACACTAGGGCCTGAAGCAATCCTGCGGTGTTGCGGCCAGCTCACAAGAAAGCGAGTTGAAGAAAGGAGCTCAGCGGCACTGTAATTGACAAACCTGCAGAGTTATAAATGACAGCTATCGTCCAAAAATATATTGAAGTAAGGCTGCCAAGAGGACATGAAAGCGGGGCAGAATTGCAGGAAACCGATTTCAGGAGGTAGACTGGAATTGCATGTAAAGCATAGGAAAAGAGGCAGAACGTCCACAATGATGCACTTGGCCAAAAAGGGCGTATGCGTTTTTTCCTGAATATATTCAGGAAAAAACGCATACGCCCTTTTTGGCCAACCAAGCAAGCTTGCAAAGGAAATCTGCACTACAATGAAGTCTCACTGCCCCCCGGTCAAAAGGGCCATCTGAAAAAAGTGTAAAATCCAGAAAGGGAGGACAGGCCATGGAGAACTGGGAGCCTTCTTATGCTCATGGGCGGGATGTAAATTGCCAACAGCCACTCTGGAGAAGTGTATGGTGTTTCCTGAAACATCTAAAAAACAAAGCAACAGAGCCTAACGCACTTCCACTTATGGTCCTATAGATTAGGGAAATTAAAATCAAAAAGACACAGCCACCCCAAAGTTTGGGACGGCTCTGTTTACAAGAAACTCGTTTACGGTACAAGTTCAATATCGCAGAAAGCGAGAAATGGATAAAGAAGTTGTGGTACTTACGTACAATGCAATATCACTCAGCAATGAAATCTATGTCATCAGGCCAGTAGCAGCATAATGAGTGGATTCAGGTACGATGATTCTAAGTGAAATAAGTCACACAGAAAAAGAAACATCATAAGATATCACTAATACACGGAATGTAAAGTTGGCTACACAGGAACTGAATTACAAAACAGAATAGGGTCTCAAATGTAGAAAAACAACTTATGCTTGCTTAAGGGGAAAGGTGAGTTGGGGTGCTGCATAAAACCAGAGATTGAAATTAGCACAGATACCGTTCCATAAGCCAAATATGTAATAGACCAGAGCTACTCCTTGCTCAACGAAGTGGACTCAACACCCCATATTAAACGCCTAAGAATATACCTGACTAGTAAGAATCTTAAAACCTATGGATTTATATGTCTCCGAAAGAGAATCAAGCGTGTGTACAGCGGCATAAACGCAGAAGTGATAGGATTGGTGAGGTTCGGTGAGCAAATGCAGACCCTTTGAAGTCATATTACATGGTACCCATTCCATGGTTCTCAACTCTCCAGGTTTAAGAGATTCTTCCTTCAGCTAAAACATGCATGTGGAACCCAGAGTATGATCCACCGTGTGATCGGGAAACGTGTTCAAATGTGTCTCAGTTTTCGTCCCCTGGTACTCGGGTGCCACATTCCAGACGCTTTCCTAACACTCTCCCCACTTGGAGAGTCAGTGCCTTTAACCTCCTGTTTGGCCCAGTTTGCAATTTCTGTGGAAAATGAACAGGAATAGGGAGAACCAATGAGAGACTAGCTGGAGGTGTCTGGACGGGCAAATTTAACTCTCATTTCCCACCAGGAAGAGGAATTAACCAAAGGCTCAGCGAGCCATGCCGGAACCACACTAGGGCCTGAAGCAATCCTGCGGTGTTGCGGTCAGCTCACAAGAAAGCGAGTTGAAGAAAGGAGCTCAGGGGCCCTGTAATTCACAAACCTGCAGAGTTATAAATGACAGCTATCGTCCAAAAATATATTGAAGTAAGCCTGCCAAGAGGACTTGAAAGCGGGGCAGAATTGCAGGAAACCGATTTCAGGAGGTAGACTGGAATTGCATGTAAAGCATAGGAAAAGAGGCAGAACGTCCACAATGATGCACTTGGCCAAAAAGGGCGTATGCGTTTTTTCCTGAATATATTCAGGAAAAAACGCATACGCCCTTTTTGGCCAACCAAGCAAGCTTGCAAAGGAAATCTGCACTACAATGAAGTCTCACTGCCCCCCGGTCAAAAGGGCCATCTGAAAAAAGTGAAAAATCCAGAAAGGCAGGACAGGCCATGGAGAACTGGGAGCCTTGTTATGCTGATTGGCGGGATGTAAATTGCCAACAGCCACTCTTGAGAAGTGTACGGTGTTTCCTGAAGCATCTAAAAAACAAAGCAACAGAGCCTAGCGCACTTCTACTTATGGTCCTATAGCTTAGGGAAATTAAAATCAAAAAGACACAGCCACCCCAAAGTTTGGGACGGCTCTGTTTACAAGAAACTCGTTTACGGTACAAGTTCAATATCGCAGAAAGCGAAAAATAGATAAAGAAGTTGTGGTATTTACGTACAATGCAATATCACTCAGCAATGAAATCTATGTCATCAGTCCACTAGCAGCATAATGAGTGGATTCAGGTACGATGATTCTAAGTGAAATAAGTCACACAGAAAAAGAAACATCATAAGATATCACTAATACACGGAATGTAAACTTGGCTACACAGGAACTGAATTACAAAACAGAATAGGGTCTCAAATGTAGAAAACCAAATTATGCTTGCTTAAGGGGAAAGGTGAGTTGGGGTGCTGCATAAAACCAGAGATTGAAATTAGCACAGATACCTTTCCATAAGCCAAATATGTAATAGACAAGAGCTACCGCTTGCTCAACAAAGTGGACTCAACACCCCATATTAAACGCCTAAGAATATACCTGACTAGTAAGTATCTTAAAACCTATGGATTTATATGTCTCCGAAAGAGAATCAAGCGTGTGTACAGCGGCATAAACGCAGCAGTGATAGGATTGGTGAGGTTCGGTGAGCAAATGCAGACCCTTTGAAGTCATATTGCATGGTACCCATTCCATGGGTCTCAACTCTCCAGGTTTAAGGGATTCTTCCTTCAGTTAAAACATTCATGTGGAACCCAGAGTATGATCCACCATGTGATCGGGAAACGTGTTCAAATGTGTCTCAGTTTTCGTCCCCTGGTACTCGGGTGAAACATTCCAGACGCTTTACTAACACTCTCCCCACTTGGAGAGTCAGTGCCTTTAACCTCCTGTTTGGCCCAGTTTGCAATTTCTGTGGAAACTGAACAGGAATAGGGAGAACCAATGAGAGACTAGCTGGAGGTGTCTGGACGGGCAAATTTAACTCTCATTTCCCACCAGGAAGAGGAATTAACCAAAGGCTCAGCGTGCCATGCCGGAACCACACTAGGGCCTGAAGCAATCCTGCGGTGTTGCGGCCAGCTCACAAGAAAGCGAGTTGAAGAAAGGAGCTCAGGGGCCCTGTAATTCACGAACCTGCAGAGTTATAAATGACAGCTATCGTCCAAAAATATATTGAAGTAAGGCTGCCAAGAGGACTTGAAAGCGGGGCAGAATTGCAGGAAACCGATTTCAGGAGGTAGACTGGAATTGCATGTAAAGCATAGGAAAAGAGGCAGAACGTCCACAATGATGCACTTGGCCAAAAAGGGCGTATGCGTTTTTTCCTGATTATATTCAGGAAAAAACGCATACGCCCTTTTTGGCCAACCAAGCAAGCTTGCAAAGGATATCTGCACTACAAGAAAGTCTCACTGCTCCCCGGTCAAAAGGACCATCTGAGAAAAGTGAAAAATCCAGAAAGGCAGGACAGGCCATGGAGAACCGGGAGCGTTCTTATGTTGATGGGCGGGATGTAAATTGCAAACAGCCACTCTGGAGAAGTGTATGGTGTTTCCTGAAACGTCTAAAAAACAAAGCAACAGAGCCTAGTGCACTTCCACTTATGGTCCTATAGATTAGGGAAATTAAATTCAAAAAGACACAGCCACCCCAAAGTTTGGGACGGCTCTGTTTACAAGAACCTCGTTTACGGTACAAGTTCAATATCGCAGAAAGCGAAAAATGGATAAAGAAGTTGTGGTACATACGTACAATGCAATATCACTCAGCAATGAAATCTATGTCATCAGGCCACTAGCAGCATAATGAGTGGATTCAGGTACGATGATTCTAAGTGAAATTAGTCACACAGAAAAAGAAACATCATAAGATATCACTAATACACGGAATGTAAAGTTGGCTACACAGGAACTGAATTACAAAACAGAATAGGGTCTCAAATGTAGAAAACCAACTTATGCTTGCTTAAGGGGAAAGGTGAGTTGGGGTGCTGCATAAAACCAGAGACTGAAATTAGCACAGATACCGTTCCATAAGCCAAATATGTAATAGACCAGAGCTACTCCTTGCTCAACGAAGTGGACTCAACATCCCATATTAAACGCCTAAGAATATACCTGACTAGTAAGAATCTTAAAACCTATGGATTTATATGTCTCCGAAAGACAATCAAGCGTGTGTACAGCGGCATAAACACAGCAGTGATAGGATTGGTGAGGTTCGGTGAGCAAATGCAGACCCTTTGAAGTCATATTGCATGGTACCCATTCCATGGGTCTCAACTCTCCAGGTTTAAGGGATTCTTCCTTCAGCTAAATCATGCATGTGGAACCCAGAGTATGATCCACCGTGTGATCGGGAAACGTGTTCAAATGTGTCTCAGTTTTCGTCCCCTGGTACTCGGGTGCAACATTCCAGATGCTTTCCTAACACTCTCCCCACTTGGAGAGTCACTGCCTTTAACCTCCTGTTTGGCCCAGTTTGCAATTTCTGCGGAAAATGAACAGGAATAGGGAGAACCAATGAGAGACTAGCTAGAGGTGTCTGGACGGGCAAATTTAACTCTCATTTCCCACCAGGAAGAGGAATTAACCAAAGGCTCAGCGAGCCATGCCGGAACCACACTAGGGCCTGAAGCAATCCTGCGGTGTTGCGGTCAGCTCACAAGAAAGCGAGTTGAAGAAAGGAGCTCAGGGGCCCTGTAATTCACAAACCTGCAGAGTTATAAATGACAGCTATCGTCCAAAAATATATTGAAGTAAGCCTGCCAAGAGGACTTGAAAGCGGGGCAGAATTGCAGGAAACCGATTTCAGGAGGTAGACTGGAATTGCATGTAAAGCATAGGAAAAGAGGCAGAACGTCCACAATGATGCACTTGGCCAAAAACGGCGTATGCGTTTTTTCCTGAATATATTCAGGAAAAAACGCATACGCCCTTTTTGGCCAACCAAGCAAGCTTGCAAAGGAAATCTGCACTACAATGAAGTCTCACTGCCCCCCGGTCAAAAGGGCCATCTGAAAAAAGTGAAAAATCCAGAAAGGCAGGACAGGCCATGGAGAACTGGGAGCCTTGTTATGCTGATTGGCGGGATGTAAATTGCCAACAGCCACTCTTGAGAAGTGTACGGTGTTTCCTGAAGCATCTAAAAAACAAAGCAACAGAGCCTAGCGCACTTCTACTTATGGTCCTATAGCTTAGGGAAATTAAAATCAAAAAGACACAGCCACCCCAAAGTTTGGGACGGCTCTGTTTACAAGAACCTCGTTTACGGTACAAGTTCAATATCGCAGAAAGCGAAAAATGGATAAAGAAGTTGTGGTACTTACGTACAATGCAATATCACTCAGCAATGAAATCTATGTCATCAGGCCAGTAGCAGCATAATGAGTGGATTCAGGTACGATGATTCTAAGTGAAATAAGTCACACAGAAAAAGAAACATCATAAGATATCACTAATACACGGAATGTAAACTTGGCTACACAGGAACTGAATTACAAAACAGAATAGGGTTTCAAATGTAGAAAACCAACTTATGCTTGCTTAAGGGGAAAGGTGAGTTGGGGTGCTGCATAAAACCAGAGATTGAAATTAGCACAGATACCTTTCCATAAGCCAAATATGTAATAGACAAGAGCTACTGCTTGCTCAACGAAGTGGACTCAACACCCCATATTAAACGTCTAAGAATATACCTGACTAGTAAGAATCTTAAAACCTATGGATTTATATGTCTTCGAAAGAGAATCAAGCGTGTGTACAGCGGCATAAACGGAGCAGTGATAGGATTGGTGAGGTTCGGTGAGCAAATGCAGACCCTTTGAAGTCATATTGCATGGTACCCATTGCATGGTTCTCAAATCTACAGGTTTAAGGGATTCTTCCTTCAGCTAAAACATGCATGTGGAACCCAGAGTATGATCCACCGTGTGATCGGGAAACGTGTTCAAATGTGTCTCAGTTTTCGTCCCCTGGTACTCGGGTGCAACATTCCAGACGCTTTACTAACACTCTCCCCACTTGGAGAGTCAGTGCCTTTAACCTCCTGTTTGGCCAAGTTTGCAATTTCTGCGGAAAATGAACAGGAATAGGGAGAACCAATGAGAGACTAGCTGGAGGTGTCTGGACGGGCAAATTTAACTCTCATTTCCCACCAGGAAGAGGAATTAACCAAAGGCTCAGCGAGCCATGCCGAAACCACACTAGGGCCTGAAGCAATCCTGCGGTGTTGCGGCCAGCTCACAAGAAAGCGAGTTGAAGAAAGGAGCTCAGCGGCACTGTAATTGACAAACCTGCAGAGTTATAAATGACAGCTATCGTCCAAAAATATATTGAAGTAAGGCTGCCAAGAGGACATGAAAGCGGGGCAGAATTGCAGGAAACCGATTTCAGGAGGTAGACTGGAATTGCATGTAAAGCATAGGAAAAGAGGCAGAACGTCCACAATGATGCACTTGGCCAAAAAGGGCGTATGCGTTTTTTCCTGAATATATTCAGGAAAAAACGCATACGCCCTTTTTGGCCAACCAAGCAAGCTTGCAAAGGAAATCTGCACTACAATGAAGTCTCACTGCCCCCCGGTCAAAAGGGCCATCTGAAAAAAGTGTAAAATCCAGAAAGGGAGGACAGGCCATGGAGAACTGGGAGCCTTCTTATGCTCATGGGCGGGATGTAAATTGCCAACAGCCACTCTGGAGAAGTGTATGGTGTTTCCTGAAACATCTAAAAAACAAAGCAACAGAGCCTAACGCACTTCCACTTATGGTCCTATAGATTAGGGAAATTAAAATCAAAAAGACACAGCCACCCCAAAGTTTGGGACGGCTCTGTTTACAAGAAACTCGTTTACGGTACAAGTTCAATATCGCAGAAAGCGAGAAATGGATAAAGAAGTTGTGGTACTTACGTACAATGCAATATCACTCAGCAATGAAATCTATGTCATCAGGCCAGTAGCAGCATAATGAGTGGATTCAGGTACGATGATTCTAAGTGAAATAAGTCACACAGAAAAAGAAACATCATAAGATATCACTAATACACGGAATGTAAAGTTGGCTACACAGGAACTGAATTACAAAACAGAATAGGGTCTCAAATGTAGAAAAACAACTTATGCTTGCTTAAGGGGAAAGGTGAGTTGGGGTGCTGCATAAAACCAGAGATTGAAATTAGCACAGATACCGTTCCATAAGCCAAATATGTAATAGACCAGAGCTACTCCTTGCTCAACGAAGTGGACTCAACACCCCATATTAAACGCCTAAGAATATACCTGACTAGTAAGAATCTTAAAACCTATGGATTTATATGTCTCCGAAAGAGAATCAAGCGTGTGTACAGCGGCATAAACGCAGAAGTGATAGGATTGGTGAGGTTCGGTGAGCAAATGCAGACCCTTTGAAGTCATATTACATGGTACCCATTCCATGGTTCTCAACTCTCCAGGTTTAAGAGATTCTTCCTTCAGCTAAAACATGCATGTGGAACCCAGAGTATGATCCACCGTGTGATCGGGAAACGTGTTCAAATGTGTCTCAGTTTTCGTCCCCTGGTACTCGGGTGCCACATTCCAGACGCTTTCCTAACACTCTCCCCACTTGGAGAGTCAGTGCCTTTAACCTCCTGTTTGGCCCAGTTTGCAATTTCTGTGGAAAATGAACAGGAATAGGGAGAACCAATGAGAGACTAGCTGGAGGTGTCTGGACGGGCAAATTTAACTCTCATTTCCCACCAGGAAGAGGAATTAACCAAAGGCTCAGCGAGCCATGCCGGAACCACACTAGGGCCTGAAGCAATCCTGCGGTGTTGCGGCCAGCTCACAAGAAAGAGAGTTGAAGAAAGGAGCTCAGGGGCACTGTAATTCACAAACCTGCAGAGTGATAAATGACAGCTATCGTCCAAAAATATATTGAAGTAAGGCTGCCAAGAGGACTTGAAAGCGGGGCAGAATTGCAGGAAACCGATTTCAGGAGGTAGACTGGAATTGCATGTAAAGCATAGGAAAAGAGGCAGAACGTCCACAATGATGCACTTGGCCAAAAAGGGCGTATGCGTTTTTTCCTGAATATATTCAGGAAAAAACGCATACGCCCTTTTTGGCCAACCAAGCAAGCTTGCAAAGGATATCTGCACTACAAGAAAGTCTCACTGCTCCCCGGTCAAAAGGACCATCTGAGAAAAGTGAAAAATCCAGAAAGGCAGGACAGGCCATGGAGAACCGGGAGCGTTCTTATGTTGATGGGCGGGATGTAAATTGCAAACAGCCACTCTGGAGAAGTGTATGGTGTTTCCTGAAACGTCTAAAAAACAAAGCAACAGAGCCTAGTGCACTTCCACTTATGGTCCTATAGATTAGGGAAATTAAATTCAAAAAGACACAGCCACCCCAAAGTTTGGGACGGCTCTGTTTACAAGAACCTCGTTTACGGTACAAGTTCAATATCGCAGAAAGCGAAAAATGGATAAAGAAGTTGTGGTACATACGTACAATGCAATATCACTCAGCAATGAAATCTATGTCATCAGGCCACTAGCAGCATAATGAGTGGATTCAGGTACGATGATTCTAAGTGAAATTAGTCACACAGAAAAAGAAACATCATAAGATATCACTAATACACGGAATGTAAAGTTGGCTACACAGGAACTGAATTACAAAACAGAATAGGGTCTCAAATGTAGAAAACCAACTTATGCTTGCTTAAGGGGAAAGGTGAGTTGGGGTGCTGCATAAAACCAGAGATTGAAATTAGCACAGATACCGTTCCATAAGCCAAATATGTAATAGACCAGAACTACTCCTTGCTCAACGAAGTGGACTCAACACCCCATATTAAACGCCTAAGAATATACCTGACTAGTAAGAATCTTAAAACCTATGGATTTATATGTCTCCGAAAGAGAATCAAGCGTGTGTACAGCGGCCTAATCGCAGCAGTGATAGGATTGGTGAGGTTCGGTGAGCAAATGCAGACCCTTTGAAGTCATATTGCATGGTACTCATTCCATGGGTCTCAACTCTCCAGGTTTAAGGGATTCTTCCTTCACCTAAAACATGCATGTGGAACCCAGAGTATGATCCACCGTGTGATCGGGAAACGTGTTCAAATGTGTCTCAGTTTTCGTCCCCTGGTACTCGGGTGAAACATTCCAGACGCTTTACTAACACTCTCCCCACTTGGAGAGTCAGTGCCTTTAACCTCCTGTTTGGCCCAGTTTGCAATTTCTGCGGAAAATGAACAGGAATAGGGAGAACCAATGAGAGACTAGCTGGAGGTGTCTGGACGGGCAAATTTAACTCTCATTTCCCACCAGGAAGAGGAATTAACCAAAGGCTCAGCGAGCCATGCCGAAACCACATTAGGGCCTGAAGCAATCCTGCGGTGTTGCGGCCAGCTCACAAGAAAGCGAGTTGAAGAAAGGAACTCAGCGGCACTGTAAATGACAAACCTGCAGAGTTATAAATGACAGCTATCGTCCAAAAATATATTGAAGTAAGGCTGCCAAGAGGACATGAAAGCGGGGCAGAATTGCAGGAAACCGATTTCAGGAGGTAGACTGGAATTGCATGTAAAGCATAGGAAAAGAGGCAGAACGTCCACAATGATGCACTTGGCCAAAAAGGGCGTATGCGTTTTTTCCTGAATATATTCAGGAAAAAACGCATACGCCCTTTTTGGCCAACCAAGCAAGCTTGCAAAGGAAATCTGCACTACAATGAAGTCTCACTGCCCCCCGGTCAAAAGGGCCATCTGAAAAAAGTGTAAAATCCAGAAAGGTAGGACAGGCCATGGAGAACTGGGAGCCTTCTTATGCTGATGGGCGGGATGTAAATTGCCAACACAAACTCTGGAGAAGTGTATGGTGTTTCCAGAAACATCTAAAAAACAAAGCAACAGAGCCTAGTGCACTTCCACTTATGGTCCTATAGATTAGGGAAATTAAATTCAAAAAGACACAGCCACCCCAAAGTTTGGGACGGCTCTGTTTACAAGAACCTCGTTTACGGTACAAGTTCAATATCGCAGAAAGCGAAAAATGGATAAAGAAGTTGTGGTACATACGTACAATGCAATATCACTCAGCAATGAAATCTATGTCATCAGGCCACTAGCAGCATAATGAGTGGATTCAGGTACGATGATTCTAAGTGAAATTAGTCACACAGAAAAAGAAACATCATAAGATATCACTAATACACGGAATGTAAAGTTGGCTACACAGGAACTGAATTACAAAACAGAATAGGGTCTCAAATGTAGAAAACCAACTTATGCTTGCTTAAGGGGAAAGGTGAGTTGGGGTGCTGCATAAAACCAGAGACTGAAATTAGCACAGATACCGTTCCATAAGCCAAATATGTAATAGACAAGAGCTACTCCTTGCTCAACGAAGTGGACTCAACACCCCATATTAAACGCCTAAGAATATACCTGACTAGTAAGAATCTTAAAACCTATGGATTTATATGTCTCCGAAAGAGAATCAAGCGTGTGTACAGCGGCATAAATACAGCAGTGATAGGATTGGTGAGGTTCGGTGAGCAAATGCAGACCCTTTGAAGTCATATTGCATGGTACCCATTCCATGGGTCTCAACTCTCCAGGTTTAAGGGATTCTTCCTTCAGCTAAAACATGCATGTGGAACCCAGAGTATGATCCACCGTGTGATCGGGAAACGTGTTCAAATGTGTCTCAGTTTTCGTCCCCTGGTACTCGGGTGCAACATTCCAGACGCTTTACTAACACTCTCCCCACTTGGAGAGTCAGTGCCTTTAACCTCCTGTTTGGCCCAGTTTGCAATTTCTGCGGAAAATGAACAGGAATAGGGAGAACCAATGAGAGACTAGCTAGAGGTGTCTGGACGGGCAAATTTAACTCTCATTTCCCACCAGGAAGAGGAATTAACCAAAGGCTCAGCGAGCCATGCCGGAACCACACTAGGGCCTGAAGCAATCCTGCGGTGTTGCGGTCAACTCACAAGAAAGCGAGTTGAAGAAAGGAGCTCAGGGGCCCTGTAATTCACAAACCTGCAGAGTTATAAATGACAGCTATCGTCCAAAAATATATTGAAGTAAGCCTGCCAAGAGGACTTGAAAGCGGGGCAGAATTGCAGGAAACCGATTTCAGGAGGTAGACTGGAATTGCATGTAAAGCATAGGAAAAGAGGCAGAACGTCCACAATGATGCACTTGGCCAAAAAGGGCGTATGCGTTTTTTCCTGAATATATTCAGGAAAAAACGCATACGCCCTTTTTGGCCAACCAAGCAAGCTTGCAAAGGAAATCTGCACTACAATGAAGTCTCACTGCCCCCCGGTCAAAAGGGCCATCTGAAAAAAGTGAAAAATCCAGAAAGGCAGGACAGGCCATGGAGAACTGGGAGCCTTGTTATGCTGATTGGCGGGATGTAAATTGCCAACAGCCACTCTTGAGAAGTGTACGGTGTTTCCTGAAGCATCTAAAAAACAAAGCAACAGAGCCTAGCGCACTTCTACTTATGGTCCTATAGCTTAGGGAAATTAAAATCAAAAAGACACAGCCACCCCAAAGTTTGGGACGGCTCTGTTTACAAGAAACTCGTTTACGGTACAAGTTCAATATCGCAGAAAGCGAAAAATAGATAAAGAAGTTGTGGTATTTACGTACAATGCAATATCACTCAGCAATGAAATCTATGTCATCAGTCCACTAGCAGCATAATGAGTGGATTCAGGTACGATGATTCTAAGTGAAATAAGTCACACAGAAAAAGAAACATCATAAGATATCACTAATACACGGAATGTAAACTTGGCTACACAGGAACTGAATTACAAAACAGAATAGGGTCTCAAATGTAGAAAACCAAATTATGCTTGCTTAAGGGGAAAGGTGAGTTGGGGTGCTGCATAAAACCAGAGATTGAAATTAGCACAGATACCTTTCCATAAGCCAAATATGTAATAGACAAGAGCTACCGCTTGCTCAACAAAGTGGACTCAACACCCCATATTAAACGCCTAAGAATATACCTGACTAGTAAGTATCTTAAAACCTATGGATTTATATGTCTCCGAAAGAGAATCAAGCGTGTGTACAGCGGCATAAACGCAGCAGTGATAGGATTGGTGAGGTTCGGTGAGCAAATGCAGACCCTTTGAAGTCATATTGCATGGTACCCATTCCATGGGTCTCAACTCTCCAGGTTTAAGGGATTCTTCCTTCAGTTAAAACATTCATGTGGAACCCAGAGTATGATCCACCATGTGATCGGGAAACGTGTTCAAATGTGTCTCAGTTTTCGTCCCCTGGTACTCGGGTGAAACATTCCAGACGCTTTACTAACACTCTCCCCACTTGGAGAGTCAGTGCCTTTAACCTCCTGTTTGGCCCAGTTTGCAATTTCTGTGGAAACTGAACAGGAATAGGGAGAACCAATGAGAGACTAGCTGGAGGTGTCTGGACGGGCAAATTTAACTCTCATTTCCCACCAGGAAGAGGAATTAACCAAAGGCTCAGCGTGCCATGCCGGAACCACACTAGGGCCTGAAGCAATCCTGCGGTGTTGCGGCCAGCTCACAAGAAAGCGAGTTGAAGAAAGGAGCTCAGGGGCCCTGTAATTCACGAACCTGCAGAGTTATAAATGACAGCTATCGTCCAAAAATATATTGAAGTAAGGCTGCCAAGAGGACTTGAAAGCGGGGCAGAATTGCAGGAAACCGATTTCAGGAGGTAGACTGGAATTGCATGTAAAGCATAGGAAAAGAGGCAGAACGTCCACAATGATGCACTTGGCCAAAAAGGGCGTATGCGTTTTTTCCTGAATATATTCAGGAAAAAACGCATACGCCCTTTTTGGCCAACCAAGCAAGCTTGCAAAGGAAATCTGCACTACAATGTAGTCTCACTGCCCCCCGGTCTAAAGGGCCATCTGAAAAAAGTGTAAAATCCAGAAAGGCAGGACAGGCCATGGAGAACTGGGAGCCTTCTTATGCTCATGGGCAGGATGTAAATTGGCAACAGCCACTCTGTAGAAGTGTATGGTGTTTCCTGAAACATCTAAAAAACAAAGCAACAGAGCCTAACGCACTTCCACTTATGGTCCTATAGATTAGGGAAATTAAAATCAAAAAGACACAGCCACCCCAAAGTTTGGGACGGCTCTGTTTACAAGAAACTCGTTTTCGGTACAAGTTCAATATCGCAGAATGCGAGAAATGGATAAAGAAATTGTGGTACATACGTACAATGCAATATCACTCAGCAATGAAATCTATGTCATCAGGCCAGTAGCAGCATAATGAGTGGATTCAGGTACGATGATTCTAAGTGAAATAAGTCACACAGAAAAAGAAACATCATAAGATATCACTAATACACAGAATGTAAACTTGGCTACACAGTAACTGAATTACAAAACAGAATAGGGTCTCAAATGTAGAAAACCAACTTATGCTTGCTTAAGGGGAAAGGTGAGTTGGGGTGCTGCAAAAAACCAGAGATTGAAATTAGCACAGATACCTTTCCATAAGCCAAATATGTAATAGACAAGAGCTACTCCTTGCTCAACGAAGTGGACTCAACACCCCATATTAAACGCCTAAGAATATACCTGACTAGTAAGAATCTTAAAACCTATGGATTTATATGTCTCCGAAAGAGAATCAAGCGTGTGTACAGCGGCACAAACGGAGCAGTGATAGGATAGGTGAGGTTCGGTGAGCAAATGCAGACCCTTTGAAGTCATATTGCATGGTACCCATTCCATGGGTCTCAACTCTCCAGGTTTAAGGGATTCTTCCTTCAGCTAAAAACATGCATGTGGAACCCAGAGTATGATCCACCGTGTGATCGGGAAACGTGTTCAAATGTGTCTCAGTTTTCGTCCCCTGGTACTCGGGTGCAACATTCCAGACGCTTTACTAACACTCTCCCCACTTGGAGAGTCAGTGCCTTTAACCTCCTGTTTGGCCCAGTTTGCAATTTCTGCGGAAAATGAACAGGAATAGGGAGAACCAATGAGAGACTACCTGGAAGTGTCTGGACGGGCAAATTTAACTCTCATTTCCCACCAGGAAGAGGAATTAACCAAAGGCTCAGCGAGCCATGCCGGAACCACACTAGGGCCTGAAGCAATCCTGCGGTGTCGCGGCCAGCTCACAAGAAAGCGAGTTGAAGAAAGGATCTCAGGGGCACTGTAATTCACAAACCTGCAGAGTTATAAATGACAGCTATTGTCCAAAAATATATTGAAGTAAGGCTGCCAAGAGGACTTGAAAGCGGGGCAGAATTGCAGGAAACCAATTTCAGGAGGTAGACTGGAATTGCATGTAAAGCATAGGAAAAGAGGCAGAACGTCCACAATGATGCACTTGGCCAAAAAGGGCGTATGCGTTTTTTCCTGAATATATTCAGGAAAAAACGCATACGCCCTTTTTGGCCAACCAAGCAAGCTTGCAAAGGAAATCTGCACTACAATGAAGTCTCACTGCCCCCTCGGTCAATAGGGCCACCTGAAAAAAGTGTAAAATCCAGAAAGGCAGGACAGGCCATGGAGAACTGGGAGCCTTGTTATGCTGATTGGCGGGATGTAAATTGCCAACAGCCACTCTTGAGAAGTGTACGGTGTTTCCTGAAACATCTAAAAAACAAAGCAACAGAGCCTAGCGCACTTCTACTTATGGTCCTATAGCTTAGGGAAATTAAAATCAAAAAGACACAGCCACCCCAAAGTTTGGGACGGCTCTGTTTACAAGAACCTCGTTTACGGTACAAGTTCAATATCGCAGAAAGCGAAAAATGGATAAAGAAGTTGTGGTACTTACGTACAATGCAATATCACTCAGCAATGAAATCTATGTCATCAGGCCAGTAGCAGCATAATGAGTGGATTCAGGTACGATGATTCTAAGTGAAATAAGTCACACAGAAAAAGAAACATCATAAGATATCACTAATACACGGAATGTAAACTTGGCTACACAGGAACTGAATTACAAAACAGAATAGGGTTTCAAATGTAGAAAACCAACTTATGCTTGCTTAAGGGGAAAGGTGAGTTGGGGTGCTGCATAAAACCAGAGATTGAAATTAGCACAGATACCTTTCCATAAGCCAAATATGTAATAGACAAGAGCTACTGCTTGCTCAACGAAGTGGACTCAACACCCCATATTAAACGTCTAAGAATATACCTGACTAGTAAGAATCTTAAAACCTATGGATTTATATGTCTTCGAAAGAGAATCAAGCGTGTGTACAGCGGCATAAACGGAGCAGTGATAGGATTGGTGAGGTTCGGTGAGCAAATGCAGACCCTTTGAAGTCATATTGCATGGTACCCATTGCATGGTTCTCAAATCTACAGGTTTAAGGGATTCTTCCTTCAGCTAAAACATGCATGTGGAACCCAGAGTATGATCCACCGTGTGATCGGGAAACGTGTTCAAATGTGTCTCAGTTTTCGTCCCCTGGTACTCGGGTGCAACATTCCAGACGCTTTACTAACACTCTCCCCACTTGGAGAGTCAGTGCCTTTAACCTCCTGTTTGGCCCAGTTTGCAATTTCTGCGGAAAATGAACAGGAATAGGGAGAACCAATGAGAGACTAGCTGGAGGTGTCTGGACGGGCAAATTTAACTCTCATTTCCCACCAGGAAGAGGAATTAACCAAAGGCTCAGCGAGCCATGCCGAAACCACATTAGGGCCTGAAGCAATCCTGCGGTGTTGCGGCCAGCTCACAAGAAAGCGAGTTGAAGAAAGGAGCTCAGCAGCACTGTAATTGACAAACCTGCAGAGTTATAAATGACAGCTATCGTCCAAAAATATATTGAAGTAAGGCTGCCAAGAGGACATGAAAGCGGGGCAGAATTGCAGGAAACCGATTTCAGGAGGTAGACTGGAATTGCATGTAAAGCATAGGAAAAGAGGCAGAACGTCCACAATGATGCACTTGGCCAAAAAGGGCATATGCGTTTTTTCCTGAATATATTCAGGAAAAAACGCATACGCCCTTTTTGGCCAACCAAGCAAGCTTGCAAAGGAAATCTGCACTAAAATGAAGTCTCAATGCCCCCCGGTCAAAAGGGCCATCTGAAAAAAGTGTAAAATCCAGAAAGGCAGGACAGGCCATGGAGAACTGGGAGCCTTCTTATGCTGATGGGCGGGATGTAAATTGCCAACACCCACTCTGGAGAAGTGTATGGTGTTTCCTGAAACATCTGAAAAACAAAGCAACAGAGCCTAACGCACTTCCACTTATGGTCCTATAGATTAGGGAAATTAAAATCAAAAAGACACAGCCACCCCAAAGTTTGGGACGGCTCTGTTTACAAGAACCTCGTTTATGGTACAAGTTCAATATCGCAGAAAGCGAAAAGTGGATAAAGAAGTTGTGGTTCTTACGTACAATGCAATATCACTCAGCAATGAAATCTATGTCATCAGTCCAGTAGCAGCATAATGAGTGGATTCAGGTACGATGATTCTAAGTGAAATAAGTCACACAGAAAAAGAAACATCATAAGATATCACTAATACACGGAATGTAAAGTTGGCTACACAGGAACTGAATTACAAAACAGAATAGGGTCTCAAATGTAGAAAACCAACTTATGCTTGCTTAAGGGGAAAGGTGAGTTGGGGTGCTGCATAAAACCAGAGATTGAAATTAGCACAGATACCTTTCAATAAGCCAAATATGTAATAGACAAGAGCTACTGCTTGCTCAACGAAGTGGACTCAACACCACATATTAAACGCCTAAGAATATACCTGACTAGTAAGAATCTTAAAACCTATGGATTTATATGTCTCCGAAAGACAATCAAGCGTGTGTACAGCGGCATAAATGCAGCAGTGATAGGATTGGTGAGGTTCGGTGAGCAAATGCAGACCCTTTGAAGTCATATTGCATGGTACCCATTCCATGGGTCTCAACTCTCCAGGTTTAAGGGATTCTTCCTTCAGCTAAAACATGCATGTGGAACCTAGAGTATGATCCACCGTGTGATCGGGAAACGTGTTCAAATATGTCTCAGTTTTCATCCCCTGGTACTCGGGTGCAACATTCCAGACGCTTTACTAACACTCTCCCCACTTGGAGAGTCAGTGCCTTTAACCTCCTGTTTGGCCCAGTTTGCAATTTCTGCGGAAAATGAACAGGAATAGGGAGAACCAATGAGAGACTAGCTGGAGGTGTCTGGACGGGCAAATTTAACTCTCATTTCCCACCAGGAAGAGGAATTAACCAAAGGCTCAGCATGCCATGCCGGAACCACACTAGGGCCTGAAGCAATCCTGCGGTGTTGCGGCCAGCTCACAAGAAAGCGAGTTGAAGAAAGGAGCTCCGGGGTCCTGTAATTCACAAACCTGCAGAGTTATAAATGACAGCTATCGTCCAAAAATATATTGAAGTAAGCCTGCCAAGAGGACTTGAAAGCGAGACAGAATTGCAGGAAACCGATTTCAGGAGGTAGACTGGAATTGCATGTAAAGCATAGGAAAAGAGGCAGAACGTCCACAATGATGCACTTGGCCAAAAAGTGCGTATGTGTTTTTTCTTGAATATATTCAGGAAAAAACGCATATGCCCTTTTTGGCCAACCAAGCAAGATTGCAAAGGAAATCTGCACTACAATGAAGTCTTACTGACCCCCGGTCAAAAGGGCCATCTGAAAAAAGTGTAAAATCCAGAAAGGCAGGACAGGCCATGGAGAACTGGGAGCCTTGTTATGCTGAAGGGCGGGATGTCAATTGCAAACAGCCACTCTGGAGAAGTGTATGGTGTTTCCTGAGACATCTAAAAAACAAAGCAACAGAGCCTAGGGCACTTCCACTTATGGTCCTATAGCTTAGGGAAATTAAAATCAAAAAGACACAGCCACCCCAAAGTTTGGGACGGCTCTGTTTACAAGAACCTCGTATACGATACAAGTTCAATATCGCAGAAAGCGAAAAATGGATAAAGAAGTCGTGGTACTTACGTACAATGCAATATCACTCAGCAATGAAATCTATGTCATCAGGCCAGTAGCAGCATAATGAGTGGATTCAGGTACGATGATTCTAAGTGTAATAAGTCACACAGAAAAAGAAACATCATAAGGTATCACTAATACACGGAATGTAAACTTGGCTACACAGGAACTAAATTACAAAACAGAACAGGGTCTCAAATGTAGAAAACCAACTTATGCTTGCTTAAGGGGAATGGTGAGTTGGGGTGCTGCATAAAACCAGAGATTGAAATTAGCACAGATACAGTTCCATAAGCCAAATATGTAATAGACAAGAGCTACTCCTTGCTCAACGAAGTGGACTCAACACCCCATATTAAACGCCTAAGAATATACCTGACTAGTAAGAATCTTAAAACCTATGGATTTATATGTCTACGAAAGAGAATCCAGTGTGTGTACAGCGACATAAAAGCAGCAGTGATAGAATTGGTGAGGTTCGGTGAGCAAATGCAGTCCCTTTGAATTCATATTGCATGGTACCCATTCCATGGGTCTCAGCTCTCCAGGTTTAAGGGATTCTTCCTTCAGCTAGAACATGCATGTGGAACCCAGAGTATGATCCACCGTGTGATCGGGAAACTTGTTCAAATGAGTCTGAGTTTTCGTCCCCTGGTAATCGGGTGCAACATTCCAGACGCTTTACTAACACTCTCCCCACTTGGAGAGTCAGTGCCTTTAACCTCCTGTTTGGCCCAGTTTGCAATTTCTGCGGAAAATGAACAGGAATAGGGAGAACCAATGAGAGACTAGCTGGAGGTGTCTGGACGGGCGAATTTAACTCTCATTTCCCACCAGGAAGAGGAATTAACCAAAGGCTCAGCGAGCCATGCCGAAACCACACTAGGGCCTGAAGCAATCTTGCGGTGTTGCGGCCAGCTCACAAGAAAGCGAGTTGAAGAAAGCAGCTCAGGGGCACTGTAATTCACAAAACTGCAGAGTTATAAATGACAGCTATCGTCCAAAAATATATTGAAGTAAGGCTGCCAAGAGGACATGAAAGCAGGGCAGAATTGCAGGAAACCGATTTCAGGAGGTAGACTGGAATTGCATGTAAAGCATAGGAAAAGAGGCAGAAGATCCACACTGATGCACTTGGCCAAAAAGGGCGTATGTGTTTTTTCTTGAATATATTCAGGAAAAAACGCATATGCCCTTTTTGGCCAACCAAGCAAGCTTGCAAAGGAAATCTTCACTACAATGAAGTCTTACTGACCCCCGGTCAAAAGGGCCATCTGAAAAAAGTGTAAAATCCAGAAAGGCAGGACAGGCCATGGAGAACTGGGAGCCTTGTTATGCTGAAGGGCGGGATGTCAATTGCAAACAGCCACTCTGGAGAAGTGTATGGTGTTTCCTGAAACATCTAAAAAACAAAGCAACAGAGCCTAGGGCACTTCCACTTATGGTCCTATAGCTTAGGGAAATTAAAATCAAAAAGACACAGCCACCCCAAAGTTTGGGACGGCTCTGTTTACAAGAACCTCGTATACGGTACAAGTTCAATATCGCAGAAAGCGAAAAATGGATAAAGAAGTCGTGGTACTTACGTACAATGCAATATCACTCAGCAATGAAATCTATGTCATCAGGCCAGTAGCAGCATAATGAGTGGATTCAGGTACGATGATTCTAAGTGAAATAAGTCACACAGAAAAAGAAACATCATAAGGTATCACTAATACACGGAATGTAAACTTGGCTACACAGGAACTAAATTACAAAACAGAACAGGTTCTCAAATGTAGAAAACCAACTTATGCTTGCTTAAGGGGAATGGTGAGTTGGGGTGCTACATAAAACCAGAGATTGAAATTAGCACAGATACAGTTCCATAAGCCAAATATGTAATAGACAAGAGCTACTCCTTGCTCAACGAAGTGGACTCAACACCCCATATTAAACGCCTAAGAATATACCTGACTAGTAAGAATCTTAAAACCTATGGATTTATATGTCTACGAAAGAGAATCCAGTGTGTGTACAGCGACATAAAAGCAGCAGTGATAGAATTGGTGAGGTTCGGTGAGCAAATGCAGACCCTTTGAATTCATATTGCATGGTACCCATTCCATGGGTCTCAGCTCTCCAGGTTTAAGGGATTCTTCCTTCAGCTAAAACATGCATGTGGAACCCAAAGTATGATCCACTGTGTGATCGGGAAACGTGTTCAAATGTGTCTCAGTTTTCGTCCCCTGGTACTCGGGTGCAACATTCCAGACGCTTTACTAACACTCTCCCCACTTGGAGAGTCAGTGCCTTTAAACTCCTGTTTGGCCCAGTTTGCAATTTCTGCGGAAAATGAACAGGAATAGGGAGAACCAATGAGAGACTAGCTGGAGGTGTCTGGACGGGCAAATTTAACTCTCATTTCCCACCAGGAAGAGGAATTAACCAAAGGCTCAGCGTGCCATGCCGGAACCACACTAGGGCCTGAAGGAATCCTGCGGTGTTGCGGCCAGCTCACAAGAAAACGAGTTGAAGAAAGGATCTCCGGGGCCCTGTAATTCACAAACCTGCAGAGTTATAAATGACAGCTATCGTCCAAAAATATATTGAAGTAAGCCTGCCAAGAGGACTTGAAAGCGAGGTAGAATTGCAGGAAACCGATTTCAGGAGGTAGACTGGAATTGCATGTAAAGCATAAGAAAAGAGGCAGAACTTCCACAATGATGCACTTGGCCAAAAAGGGCGTATGCGTTTTTTCCTGAATATGTTCAGGAAAAAACGCATACGCCCTTTTTGGCCAACCAAGCAAGCTTGCAAAGGAAATCTGCACTACAATGAAGTCTCACTGCCCCCCGGTCAAAAGGGCCATCTGAAAAAAGTGTAAAATCCAGAAAGGGAGGACAGGCCATGGAGAACTGGGAGCCTTCTTATGCTGATGGGTGGGATGTAAATTGCCAACAGCCACTCTGGAGAAGTGTATGGTGTTTCCTGAAACATCTAAAAAACAAAGCAACAGAGCCTAGGGCACTTCCACTTATGGTCCTATAGCTTAGGGAAATTAAAATCAAAAAGACACAGCCACCCCAAAGTTTGGGACGGCTCTGTTTACAAGAACCTCGTATACGGTACAAGTTCAATATCGCAGAAAGCGAAAAATGGATAAAGAAGTTGTGGTACTTACGTACAATGCAATATCACTCAGCAATGAAATCTATGTCATCAGGCCAGTAGCAGCATAATGAGTGGATTCAGGTACGATGATTCTAAGTGAAATAAGTCACACAGAAAAAGAAACATCATAAGGTATCACTAATACACGGAATGTAAACTTGGCTACACAGGAACTGAATTACAAAACAGAACAGGGTCTCAAATGTAGAAAACCAACTTATGCTTGCTTAAGGGGAATGGTGAGTTGGGGTGCTGCATAAAACCAGAGGTTGAAATTAGCACAGATACCTTTCCATAAGCCAAATATGTAATAGACAAGAGCTACTCCTTGCTCAACGAAGTGAACGCAACACCCCATCTTAAACGCCTAAGAATATACCTGACTAGTAAGAATCTTAAAACCTATGGATTTATATGTCTCCGAAAGACAATCAAGCGTGTGTACAGCGGCATAAATGCAGCAGTGATAGGATTGGTGAGGTTCGGTGAGCAAATGCAGACCCTTTGAAGTCATATTGCATGGTACCCATTCCATGGGTCTCAACTCTCCAGGTTTAAGGGATTCTTCCTTCAGCTAAAACATGCATGTGGAACCTATAGTATGATCCACCGTGTGATCGGGAAACGTGTTCAAATGTGTCTCAGTTTTCGTCCCCTGGTACTCGGGTGCAACATTCCAGACGCTTTACTAACACTCTCCCCACTTGGAGAGTCAGTGCCTTTAACCTCCTGTTTGGCCCAGTTTGCAATTTCTGCGGAAAATGAACAGGAATAGGGAGAACCAATGAGAGACTAGCTGGAGGTGTCTGGACGGGCAAATTTAACTCTCATTTCCCACCAGGAAGAGGAATTAACCAAAGGCTCAGCGTGCCATGCCGGAACCACACTAGGGCCTGAAGCAATCCTGCGGTGTTGCGGCCAGCTCACAAGAAAGCGAGTTGAAGAAAGGAGCTCCGGGGCCCTGTAATTCACAAACCTGCAGAGTTATAAATGACAGCTATCGTCCAAAAATATATTGAAGTAAGCCTGCCAAGAGGACTTGAAAGCGAGGCATAATTGCAGGAAACCGATTTCAGGAGGTAGACTGGAATTGCATGTAAAGCATAGGAAAAGAGGCAGAACGTCCACAATGATGCACTTGGCCAAAAAGGGCGTATGCGTTTTTTCCTGAATATATTCAGGAAAAAACGCATACGCCCTTTTTGGCCAACCAAGCAAGCTTGCAAAGGAAATCTGCACTACAATGAAGTCTCACTGCCCCCCGGTCAAAAGGGCCATCTGAAAAAAGTGTAAAATCCAGAAAGGGAGGACAGGCCATGGAGAACTGGGAGCATTCTTATGCTGATGGGTGGGATGTAAATTGCCAACAGCCACTCTGGAGAAGTGTATGGTGTTTCCTGAAACATCTAAAAAACAAAGCAACAGAGCCTAGGGCACTTCCACTTATGGTCCTATAGCTTAGGGAAATTAAAATCAAAAAGACACAGCCACGCCAAAGTTTGGGACGGCTCTGTTTACAAGAACCTCGTTTACCGTACAAGTTCAATATCGCAGAAAGCAAAAAATGGATAAAGAAGTTGTGGTACTTACGTAGAATGCAATATCATTCAGCAATGAAATCTATGTCATCAGGCAAGTAGCAGCATAGTGAGTGGATTCAGGTACGATGATTCTAAGTGAAATAAGTCACACAGAAAAAGAAACATCATAAGGTATCCATAATACACGGAATGTAAACTTGGGTACACAGGAACTGCATTACAAAACAGAACAGGGACTCAAATGTAGAAAACCAACTTATGTTTGCTTAAGGGGAAAGGTGAGTTGGGGTGCTGCATGAAACCAGAGATTGAAATTGGCACAGATACCGTTCCATAAGCCAAATATGTAATAGACAAGAGCTACTCCTTGCTCAACGAAGTGGACTCAAGACGCCATATTAAACGCCTAAGAATATACCTGACTAGTATGAATCTTAAAACCTATGGATTTATATGTCTCCGAAAGAGAATCAAGCGTGTGTACAGCGGCACAAACGCAGCAGTGATAGGATTGGTGAGGTTCGGTGAGCAAATACAGACCCTTTGAAGTCATATTGCATGGTACCCATTCCATGGGTCTCAACTCTCCAGGTTTAAGGGATTCTTCCTTCAGCTAAATCATGCATGTGGAACCCAGAGTATGATCCACCGTGTGATCGGGAAACGTGTTCAAATGTGTCTCAGTTTTTGTCCCCTGGTACTTGGGTGCAACATTCCAGATGCTTTACAAACACTCTCACCACTTGGAGAGTCAGGGCTTTTAACCTCCTGTTTGGTCCAGTTTGCAATTTCTGCGGAAAATGAACAGGAATAGGGAAAACCAATGAGAGACAAGCTGGAGGTGTCTGGACGGACAAATTTAACTCTCATTTCCCACCAGGAAGAGGAATTAACCAAAGGCTCAGCGAGCCATGCCGAAACCACACTAGGGCCTGAAGCAATCTTGCGGTGTTGCGGCCAGCTCACAAGAAAGCGAGTTGAAGAAAGCAGCTCAGGGGCACTGTAATTCACAAAACTGCAGAGTTATACATGACAGCTATCATCCAAAAATATATTGAAGTAAGGCTGCCAAGAGGACTTGAAAGCAGGGCAGAATTGCAGGAAACCAATTTCAGGTGGTAGACTGGAATTGCATGTAAAGCATAGGAAAAGAGGCAGAACGTCCACAATGATGCACTTGGCCAAAAAGGGCGTATGCGTTTTTTCCTGAATATATTCAGGAAAAAACGCATACGCACTTTTTGGCCAACCAAGCAAGCTTGCAAAGGAAATCTGCACTACAATGAAGTCTCACTGCCCCCTGGTCAAAAGGGCCATCTGAAAAAAGTGTAAAATCCTGAAAGGTAGGACAGGCCATGGAGAACTGGGAGCATTCTTATGCTGATGGGCGGGATGTAAATTGCCAACAGCCACTCTGGAGAAGTGTATGGTGTTTCCTGAAACATCTAAAAAACAAAGCAACAGAGCCTAGGGCACTTCCACTTATGGTCCTATAGCTTAGGGAAATTAAAATCAAAAAGACACAGCCACCCCAAAGTTTGGGACGGCTCTGTTTACAAGAACCTCGTTTACGGTACAAGTTCAATATCGCAGAAAGCGAAAAATGGATAAAGAAGTTGTGGTACTTACGTACAATGCAATATCACTCAGCAATGAAATCTATGTCATCAGGCCAGTAGCAGCATAATGAGTGGATTCAGGTACGATGATTCTAAGTGAAATAAGTCACACAGAAAAAGAAACATCATAAGATATCACTAATACACGGAATGTAAAGTTGGCTACACAGGAACTGAATTACAAAACAGAATAGGGTCTCAAATGTAGAAAACCAACTTATGCTTGCTTAAGGGGAAAGGTGAGTTGGGGTGCTGCATAAAACCAGAGATTGAAATTAGCACAGATACCTTTCAATAAGCCAAATATGTAATAGACAAGAGCTACTGCTTGCTCAACGAAGTGGACTCAACACCACATATTAAACGCCTAAGAATATACCTGACTAGTAAGAATCTTAAAACCTATGGATTTATATGTCTCCGAAAGACAATCAAGCGTGTGTACAGCGGCATAAATGCAGCAGTGATAGGATTGGTGAGGTTCGGTGAGCAAATGCAGACCCTTTGAAGTCATATTGCATGGTACCCATTCCATGGGTCTCAACTCTCCAGGTTTAAGGGATTCTTCCTTCAGCTAAAACATGCATGTGGAACCTAGAGTATGATCCACCGTGTGATCGGGAAACGTGTTCAAATATGTCTCAGTTTTCATCCCCTGGTACTCGGGTGCAACATTCCAGACGCTTTACTAACACTCTCCCCACTTGGAGAGTCAGTGCCTTTAACCTCCTGTTTGGCCCAGTTTGCAATTTCTGCGGAAAATGAACAGGAATAGGGAGAACCAATGAGAGACTAGCTGGAGGTGTCTGGACGGGCAAATTTAACTCTCATTTCCCACCAGGAAGAGGAATTAACCAAAGGCTCAGCATGCCATGCCGGAACCACACTAGGGCCTGAAGCAATCCTGCGGTGTTGCGGCCAGCTCACAAGAAAGCGAGTTGAAGAAAGGAGCTCCGGGGTCCTGTAATTCACAAACCTGCAGAGTTATAAATGACAGCTATCGTCCAAAAATATATTGAAGTAAGCCTGCCAAGAGGACTTGAAAGCGAGACAGAATTGCAGGAAACCGATTTCAGGAGGTAGACTGGAATTGCATGTAAAGCATAGGAAAAGAGGCAGAACGTCCACAATGATGCACTTGGCCAAAAAGTGCGTATGTGTTTTTTCTTGAATATATTCAGGAAAAAACGCATATGCCCTTTTTGGCCAACCAAGCAAGATTGCAAAGGAAATCTGCACTACAATGAAGTCTTACTGACCCCCGGTCAAAAGGGCCATCTGAAAAAAGTGTAAAATCCAGAAAGGCAGGACAGGCCATGGAGAACTGGGAGCCTTGTTATGCTGAAGGGCGGGATGTCAATTGCAAACAGCCACTCTGGAGAAGTGTATGGTGTTTCCTGAGACATCTAAAAAACAAAGCAACAGAGCCTAGGGCACTTCCACTTATGGTCCTATAGCTTAGGGAAATTAAAATCAAAAAGACACAGCCACCCCAAAGTTTGGGACGGCTCTGTTTACAAGAACCTCGTATACGGTACAAGTTCAATATCGCAGAAAGCGAAAAATGGATAAAGAAGTCGTGGTACTTACGTACAATGCAATATCACTCAGCAATGAAATCTATGTCATCAGGCCAGTAGCAGCATAATGAGTGGATTCAGGTACGATGATTCTAAGTGTAATAAGTCACACAGAAAAAGAAACATCATAAGGTATCACTAATACACGGAATGTAAACTTGGCTACACAGGAACTAAATTACAAAACAGAACAGGGTCTCAAATGTAGAAAACCAACTTATGCTTGCTTAAGGGGAATGGTGAGTTGGGGTGCTGCATAAAACCAGAGATTGAAATTAGCACAGATACAGTTCCATAAGCCAAATATGTAATAGACAAGAGCTACTCCTTGCTCAACGAAGTGGACTCAACACCCCATATTAAACGCCTAAGAATATACCTGACTAGTAAGAATCTTAAAACCTATGGATTTATATGTCTACGAAAGAGAATCCAGTGTGTGTACAGCGACATAAAAGCAGCAGTGATAGAATTGGTGAGGTTCGGTGAGCAAATGCAGTCCCTTTGAATTCATATTGCATGGTACCCATTCCATGGGTCTCAGCTCTCCAGGTTTAAGGGATTCTTCCTTCAGCTAGAACATGCATGTGGAACCCAGAGTATGATCCACCGTGTGATCGGGAAACTTGTTCAAATGAGTCTGAGTTTTCGTCCCCTGGTAATCGGGTGCAACATTCCAGACGCTTTACTAACACTCTCCCCACTTGGAGAGTCAGTGCCTTTAACCTCCTGTTTGGCCCAGTTTGCAATTTCTGCGGAAAATGAACAGGAATAGGGAGAACCAATGAGAGACTAGCTGGAGGTGTCTGGACGGGCGAATTTAACTCTCATTTCCCACCAGGAAGAGGAATTAACCAAAGGCTCAGCGAGCCATGCCGAAACCACACTAGGGCCTGAAGCAATCTTGCGGTGTTGCGGCCAGCTCACAAGAAAGCGAGTTGAAGAAAGCAGCTCAGGGGCACTGTAATTCACAAAACTGCAGAGTTATAAATGACAGCTATCGTCCAAAAATATATTGAAGTAAGGCTGCCAAGAGGACATGAAAGCAGGGCAGAATTGCAGGAAACCGATTTCAGGAGGTAGACTGGAATTGCATGTAAAGCATAGGAAAAGAGGCAGAAGATCCACACTGATGCACTTGGCCAAAAAGGGCGTATGTGTTTTTTCTTGAATATATTCAGGAAAAAACGCATATGCCCTTTTTGGCCAACCAAGCAAGCTTGCAAAGGAAATCTTCACTACAATGAAGTCTTACTGACCCCCGGTCAAAAGGGCCATCTGAAAAAAGTGTAAAATCCAGAAAGGCAGGACAGGCCATGGAGAACTGGGAGCCTTGTTATGCTGAAGGGCGGGATGTCAATTGCAAACAGCCACTCTGGAGAAGTGTATGGTGTTTCCTGAAACATCTAAAAAACAAAGCAACAGAGCCTAGGGCACTTCCACTTATGGTCCTATAGCTTAGGGAAATTAAAATCAAAAAGACACAGCCACCCCAAAGTTTGGGACGGCTCTGTTTACAAGAACCTCGTATACGGTACAAGTTCAATATCGCAGAAAGCGAAAAATGGATAAAGAAGTCGTGGTACTTACGTACAATGCAATATCACTCAGCAATGAAATCTATGTCATCAGGCCAGTAGCAGCATAATGAGTGGATTCAGGTACGATGATTCTAAGTGAAATAAGTCACACAGAAAAAGAAACATCATAAGGTATCACTAATACACGGAATGTAAACTTGGCTACACAGGAACTAAATTACAAAACAGAACAGGTTCTCAAATGTAGAAAACCAACTTATGCTTGCTTAAGGGGAATGGTGAGTTGGGGTGCTACATAAAACCAGAGATTGAAATTAGCACAGATACAGTTCCATAAGCCAAATATGTAATAGACAAGAGCTACTCCTTGCTCAACGAAGTGGACTCAACACCCCATATTAAACGCCTAAGAATATACCTGACTAGTAAGAATCTTAAAACCTATGGATTTATATGTCTACGAAAGAGAATCCAGTGTGTGTACAGCGACATAAAAGCAGCAGTGATAGAATTGGTGAGGTTCGGTGAGCAAATGCAGACCCTTTGAATTCATATTGCATGGTACCCATTCCATGGGTCTCAGCTCTCCAGGTTTAAGGGATTCTTCCTTCAGCTAAAACATGCATGTGGAACCCAAAGTATGATCCACTGTGTGATCGGGAAACGTGTTCAAATGTGTCTCAGTTTTCGTCCCCTGGTACTCGGGTGCAACATTCCAGACGCTTTACTAACACTCTCCCCACTTGGAGAGTCAGTGCCTTTAAACTCCTGTTTGGCCCAGTTTGCAATTTCTGCGGAAAATGAACAGGAATAGGGAGAACCAATGAGAGACTAGCTGGAGGTGTCTGGACGGGCAAATTTAACTCTCATTTCCCACCAGGAAGAGGAATTAACCAAAGGCTCAGCGTGCCATGCCGGAACCACACTAGGGCCTGAAGGAATCCTGCGGTGTTGCGGCCAGCTCACAAGAAAACGAGTTGAAGAAAGGATCTCCGGGGCCCTGTAATTCACAAACCTGCAGAGTTATAAATGACAGCTATCGTCCAAAAATATATTGAAGTAAGCCTGCCAAGAGGACTTGAAAGCGAGGTAGAATTGCAGGAAACCGATTTCAGGAGGTAGACTGGAATTGCATGTAAAGCATAAGAAAAGAGGCAGAACTTCCACAATGATGCACTTGGCCAAAAAGGGCGTATGCGTTTTTTCCTGAATATGTTCAGGAAAAAACGCATACGCCCTTTTTGGCCAACCAAGCAAGCTTGCAAAGGAAATCTGCACTACAATGAAGTCTCACTGCCCCCCGGTCAAAAGGGCCATCTGAAAAAAGTGTAAAATCCAGAAAGGGAGGACAGGCCATGGAGAACTGGGAGCCTTCTTATGCTGATGGGTGGGATGTAAATTGCCAACAGCCACTCTGGAGAAGTGTATGGTGTTTCCTGAAACATCTAAAAAACAAAGCAACAGAGCCTAGGGCACTTCCACTTATGGTCCTATAGCTTAGGGAAATTAAAATCAAAAAGACACAGCCACCCCAAAGTTTGGGACGGCTCTGTTTACAAGAACCTCGTATACGGTACAAGTTCAATATCGCAGAAAGCGAAAAATGGATAAAGAAGTTGTGGTACTTACGTACAATGCAATATCACTCAGCAATGAAATCTATGTCATCAGGCCAGTAGCAGCATAATGAGTGGATTCAGGTACGATGATTCTAAGTGAAATAAGTCACACAGAAAAAGAAACATCATAAGGTATCACTAATACACGGAATGTAAACTTGGCTACACAGGAACTGAATTACAAAACAGAACAGGGTCTCAAATGTAGAAAACCAACTTATGCTTGCTTAAGGGGAATGGTGAGTTGGGGTGCTGCATAAAACCAGAGGTTGAAATTAGCACAGATACCTTTCCATAAGCCAAATATGTAATAGACAAGAGCTACTCCTTGCTCAACGAAGTGAACGCAACACCCCATCTTAAACGCCTAAGAATATACCTGACTAGTAAGAATCTTAAAACCTATGGATTTATATGTCTCCGAAAGACAATCAAGCGTGTGTACAGCGGCATAAATGCAGCAGTGATAGGATTGGTGAGGTTCGGTGAGCAAATGCAGACCCTTTGAAGTCATATTGCATGGTACCCATTCCATGGGTCTCAACTCTCCAGGTTTAAGGGATTCTTCCTTCAGCTAAAACATGCATGTGGAACCTATAGTATGATCCACCGTGTGATCGGGAAACGTGTTCAAATGTGTCTCAGTTTTCGTCCCCTGGTACTCGGGTGCAACATTCCAGACGCTTTACTAACACTCTCCCCACTTGGAGAGTCAGTGCCTTTAACCTCCTGTTTGGCCCAGTTTGCAATTTCTGCGGAAAATGAACAGGAATAGGGAGAACCAATGAGAGACTAGCTGGAGGTGTCTGGACGGGCAAATTTAACTCTCATTTCCCACCAGGAAGAGGAATTAACCAAAGGCTCAGCGTGCCATGCCGGAACCACACTAGGGCCTGAAGCAATCCTGCGGTGTTGCGGCCAGCTCACAAGAAAGCGAGTTGAAGAAAGGAGCTCCGGGGCCCTGTAATTCACAAACCTGCAGAGTTATAAATGACAGCTATCGTCCAAAAATATATTGAAGTAAGCCTGCCAAGAGGACTTGAAAGCGAGGCATAATTGCAGGAAACCGATTTCAGGAGGTAGACTGGAATTGCATGTAAAGCATAGGAAAAGAGGCAGAACGTCCACAATGATGCACTTGGCCAAAAAGGGCGTATGCGTTTTTTCCTGAATATATTCAGGAAAAAACGCATACGCCCTTTTTGGCCAACCAAGCAAGCTTGCAAAGGAAATCTGCACTACAATGAAGTCTCACTGCCCCCCGGTCAAAAGGGCCATCTGAAAAAAGTGTAAAATCCAGAAAGGGAGGACAGGCCATGGAGAACTGGGAGCATTCTTATGCTGATGGGTGGGATGTAAATTGCCAACAGCCACTCTGGAGAAGTGTATGGTGTTTCCTGAAACATCTAAAAAACAAAGCAACAGAGCCTAGGGCACTTCCACTTATGGTCCTATAGCTTAGGGAAATTAAAATCAAAAAGACACAGCCACGCCAAAGTTTGGGACGGCTCTGTTTACAAGAACCTCGTTTACCGTACAAGTTCAATATCGCAGAAAGCAAAAAATGGATAAAGAAGTTGTGGTACTTACGTAGAATGCAATATCATTCAGCAATGAAATCTATGTCATCAGGCAAGTAGCAGCATAGTGAGTGGATTCAGGTACGATGATTCTAAGTGAAATAAGTCACACAGAAAAAGAAACATCATAAGGTATCCATAATACACGGAATGTAAACTTGGGTACACAGGAACTGCATTACAAAACAGAACAGGGACTCAAATGTAGAAAACCAACTTATGTTTGCTTAAGGGGAAAGGTGAGTTGGGGTGCTGCATGAAACCAGAGATTGAAATTGGCACAGATACCGTTCCATAAGCCAAATATGTAATAGACAAGAGCTACTCCTTGCTCAACGAAGTGGACTCAAGACGCCATATTAAACGCCTAAGAATATACCTGACTAGTATGAATCTTAAAACCTATGGATTTATATGTCTCCGAAAGAGAATCAAGCGTGTGTACAGCGGCACAAACGCAGCAGTGATAGGATTGGTGAGGTTCGGTGAGCAAATACAGACCCTTTGAAGTCATATTGCATGGTACCCATTCCATGGGTCTCAACTCTCCAGGTTTAAGGGATTCTTCCTTCAGCTAAATCATGCATGTGGAACCCAGAGTATGATCCACCGTGTGATCGGGAAACGTGTTCAAATGTGTCTCAGTTTTTGTCCCCTGGTACTTGGGTGCAACATTCCAGATGCTTTACAAACACTCTCACCACTTGGAGAGTCAGGGCTTTTAACCTCCTGTTTGGTCCAGTTTGCAATTTCTGCGGAAAATGAACAGGAATAGGGAAAACCAATGAGAGACAAGCTGGAGGTGTCTGGACGGACAAATTTAACTCTCATTTCCCACCAGGAAGAGGAATTAACCAAAGGCTCAGCGAGCCATGCCGAAACCACACTAGGGCCTGAAGCAATCTTGCGGTGTTGCGGCCAGCTCACAAGAAAGCGAGTTGAAGAAAGCAGCTCAGGGGCACTGTAATTCACAAAACTGCAGAGTTATACATGACAGCTATCATCCAAAAATATATTGAAGTAAGGCTGCCAAGAGGACTTGAAAGCAGGGCAGAATTGCAGGAAACCAATTTCAGGTGGTAGACTGGAATTGCATGTAAAGCATAGGAAAAGAGGCAGAACGTCCACAATGATGCACTTGGCCAAAAAGGGCGTATGCGTTTTTTCCTGAATATATTCAGGAAAAAACGCATACGCACTTTTTGGCCAACCAAGCAAGCTTGCAAAGGAAATCTGCACTACAATGAAGTCTCACTGCCCCCTGGTCAAAAGGGCCATCTGAAAAAAGTGTAAAATCCTGAAAGGTAGGACAGGCCATGGAGAACTGGGAGCATTCTTATGCTGATGGGCGGGATGTAAATTGCCAACAGCCACTCTGGAGAAGTGTATGGTGTTTCCTGAAACATCTAAAAAACAAAGCAACAGAGCCTAGGGCACTTCCACTTATGGTCCTATAGCTTAGGGAAATTAAAATCAAAAAGACACAGCCACCCCAAAGTTTGGGACGGCTCTGTTTACAAGAACCTCGTTTACGGTACAAGTTCAATATCGCAGAAAGCGAAAAATGGATAAAGAAGTTGTGGTACTTACGTACAATGCAATATCACTCAGCAATGAAATCTATGTCATCAGGCCAGTAGCAGCATAATGAGTGGATTCAGGTACGATGATTCTAAGTGAAATAAGTCACACAGAAAAAGAAACATCATAAGGTATCACTAATACACGGAATGTAAACTTGGCTACACAGGAACTGAATTACAAAACAGAACAGGGTCTCAAATGTAGAAAACCAACTTATGCTTGCTTAAGGGGAATGGTGAGTTGGGGTGCTGCATAAAACCAGAGATTGAAATTAGCACAGATACCGTTCCATAAGCCAAATATGTAATAGACAAGAGCTACTCCTTGCTCAACGAAGTGGACTCAACACCCCATATTAAACGCCTAAGAATATACCTGACTAGTAAGAATCTTAAAACCTATGGATTTATATGTCTCCGAAAGAGAATCAAGCGTGTGTACAGCGGCATAAATGCAGCAGTGATAGGATTGGTGAGGTTCGGTGAGCAAATGCAGACCCTTTGAAGTCATATTGCATGGTACCCATTCCATGGGTCTCAACTCTCCAGGTTTAAGGGATTCTTCCTTCAGCTAAAACATGCATGTGGAACCCAGAGTATGATCCTCCGTGTGATCGGGAAACGTGTTCAAATGTGTCTCAGTTTTCGTCCCCTGGTACTCGGGTGCAACATTCCAGACGCTTTACTAACACTCTCCCCACTTGGAGAGTCAGTGCCTTTAAACTCCTGTTTGGCCCAGTTTGCAATTTCTGTGGAAAATGAACAGGAATAGGGAGAACCAATGAGAGACTAGCTGGAGGTGTCTGGACGGGCGAATTTAACTCTCATTTCCCACCAGGAAGAGGAATTAACCAAAGGCTCAGCGTGCCATGCCGGAACCACACTAGGGCCTGAAGCAATCCTGCGGTGTTGCGGCCAGCTCACAAGAAAGCGAGTTGAAGAAAGGAGTTCCGAGGCCCTGTAATTCACAAACCTCCAGAGTTATAAATGACAGCTATCGTCCAAAAATATATTGAAGTAAGCCTGCCAAGAGGACTTGAAAGCGAGGCAGAATTGCAGGAAAACGATTTCAGGAGGTAGACTGGAATTGCATGTAAAGCATAGGAAAAGAGGCAGAACGTCCACAATGATGCACTTGGCCAAAAAGGGCGTATGCGTTTATTCCTGAATATATTCAGGAAAAAACGCATACGCCCTTTTTGGCCAACCAACCAAGCTTGCAAAGGAAATCTGCACTACAATGAAGTCTCACTGCCCCCCGGTCAAAAGGGCCATCTGAAAAAAGTGTAAAATCCAGAAAGGCAGGACAGGCCATGGAGAACTGGGAGCCTTCTTATGCTGATGGGCGGGATGTAAATTGCAAACAGCCACTCTGGAGAAGTGTATGGTGTTTCCTGAAACATCTAAAAAACAGAGCAACAGAGCCTAGGGCACTTCCACTTATGGTCCTATAGCTTAGGGAAATTAAAATCAAAAAGACACAGCCACCCCAAAGTTTGGGACGGCTCTGTTTACAAGAACCTCGTATACGGTACAAGTTCAATATCGCAGAAAGCGAAAAATGGATAAAGAAGTTGTGGTACTTACGTACAATGCAATATCACTCAGCAATGAAATCTATGTCATCAGGCCAGTAGCAGCATAATGAGTGGATTCAGGTACGATGATTCTAAGTGAAATAAGTCACACAGAAAAAGAAACATCATAAGATATCACTAATACACGGAATGTAAACTTGGCTACACAGGAACTGAATTACAAAACAGAATAGGGTCTCAAATGTAGAAAACCAACTTATTCTTTCTTAAGGGGAAAGGTGAGTTGGGGTGCTGCATAAAACCAGAGATTGAAATTAGCACAGATACCTTTCCATAAGCCAAATATGTAATAGACAAGAGCTACTCCTTGCTCAACGAAGTGGACTCAAGACGCCATATTAAATGCCTAAGAATATACCTGACTAGTAAGAATCTTAAAACCTATGGATTTATATGTCTCCGAAAGAGAATCAAGCGTGTGTACAGCGGCATAAATGCAGCAGTGATAGGATTGGTGAGGTTCGGTGAGCAAATGCAGACCCTTTGAAGTCATATTGCATGGTACCCATTCCATGGGTCTCAACTCTCCAGGTTTAAGGGATTCTTCCTTCAGCTAAAACATGCATGTGGAAAACAGAGTATGATCCACCGTGTGATCGGGAAACGTGTTCAAATGTGTCTCAGTTTTCGTCCCTTGGTACTCGAGTGGCACATTCCAGACGCTTTACGAACACTCTTCCCACTTGGAGAGTCAGTGCCTTTAACCTCCTGTTTGGCCCAGTTTGCAATTTCTGCGGAAAATGAACAGGAATAGGGAGAACCAATGAGAGACTAGCTGGAGGTGTCTGGACGGGCAAATTTAACTCTCATTTCCCACCACGAAGAGGAATTAACCAAAGGCTCAGCGAGCCATGCCGGAACCACACTAGGGCCTGAAGCAATCCTGCGGTGTTGCGGCCAGCTCACAAGAAAGCGAGTTGAAGAATGGAGCTCCGGGGCCCTGTATTTCACAAATCTGCAGAGTTATAAATGACAGCTATCGTCCAAAAATATATTGAAGTAAGGCTGCCAAGAGGACTTGAAAGCGGGGCAGAATTGCAGGAAACCGATTTCAGGAGGTAGACTGGAATTGCATGTAAAGCATAGGAAAAGAGGCATAACGTCCACAATGATGCACTTGGCCAAAAAGGGCGTATGCGTTTTTTCCTGAATATATTCAGGAAAAAACGCATACGCCCTTTTTGGCCAACCAAGCAAGCTTGCAAAGGAAATCTGCACTACAATGAAGTCTCACTACCCCCGGTCAAAAGGGCCATCTGAAAAAAGTGTAAAATCCAGAGAGGCAGGACAGGCCAATGAGAACTGGGAGCCTTGTTATGCTGATGGGTGCCATGTAAATTGCCAGCAGCCACTCTGGAGAAGTGTATGGTGTTTCCTGAAACATCTAAAAAACAAAGCAACAGAGCCTAGGGCACTTCCACTTATGGTCCTATAGCTTAGGGAAATTAAAATCAAAAAGACACAGCCACCCCAAAGTTTGGGACGGCTCTGTTTACAAGAACCTCGTTTATGGTACAAGTTCAATATCGCAGAAAGCAAAAAATGGATAAAGATGTTGTGGTACTTACGTACAATGCAATATCACTCAGCAATGAAATCTATGTCATCAGGCCAGTAGCAGCATAATGAGTGGATTCAGGTACGATGATTCTAAGTGAAATAAGTCACACAGAAAAAGAAACATCATAAGGTATCACTAATACACGGAATGTAAACTTGGCTACACAGAAACTGTATTACAAAACAGAACAGGGTCTCAAATGTAGGAAACCAACTTATGCTTGCTTAAGGGGAATGGTGAGTTGGGGTGCTGCATAAAACCAGAGATTGAAATTAGCACAGATACCGTTCCATAAGCCAAATATGTAATAGACAAGAGCTACTCCTTGCTCAACGAAGTGGACTCAACACCCCATCTCAAACGCCTAAGAATATACCTGACTAGTAAGAATCTTAAAACCTATGGATTTATATGTCTCCGAAAGAGAATCAAGCGTGTGTACAGCGGCATAAATGCAGCAGTGATAGGATTGGTGAGGTTCGGTGAGCAAATGCAGACCCTTTGAAGTCATATTGCATGGTACCCATTCCATGGGTCTCAACTCTCCAGGTTTAAGGGATTCTTCCTTCAGCTAAAACATGCATGTGGAACCCAGAGTATGATCCACCGTGTGATCGGGAAACGTGTTCAAATGTGTCTCAGTTTTCGTCCCCTGGTACTCGGGTGCAACATTCCAGACGCTTTACTAACACGCTCCCCACTTGGAGAGTCAGTGCCTTTAACCTCCTGTTTGGCCCAGTTTGCAATTTCTGCGGAAAATGAACAGGAATAGGGAGAACCAATGAGAGACTAGCTGGAGGTGTCTGGACAGGCGAATTTAACTCTCATTTCCCACCAAGAAGAGGAATTAACCAAAGGCTCACCGAGCCATGCCGGAACCACACTAGGGCCTGAAGCAATCCTGCGGTGTTGCGGCCAGCTCACAAGAAAGCGAGTTGAAGAAAGGAGCTCCGGGGCCCTGTAATTCACAAACCTGCAGAGTTATAAATGACAGCTATCGTCCAAAAATATATTGAAGTAAGCCTGCCAAGAGGACTTGAAAGCGAGGCAGAATTGCAGGAAACCGATTTCAGGAGGTAGACTGGAATTGCATGTAAAGCATAGGTAAAGAGGCAGAACGTCCACAATGATGCACTTGGCCAAAAGGGCGTATGCGATTTTTACTAAATATATTCAGGAAAAAACGCATACGCCCTTTCTGTCCAACCAAGCAAGCTTGCAAAGGAAATCTGCACTACAATGAAGTCTCACTGCCCCCCGGTCAAAAGGGCCAACTGAAAAAAGTGTATAATCCAGAGAGGCAGGACAGGCCAATGAGAACTGGGAGCCTTGTTATGCTGATGGCGGCGATGTAAATTGCGAAAAGCCACTCTGGAGAAGTGTATGGTGTTTCCTGAAACATCTAAAAAACAAAGCAACAGAGCCTAGGTCACTTCCACTTATGGTCCTATAGCTTAGGGAAATTAAAATCAAAAAGACACAGCCACGCCAAAGTTTGGGACGTCTCTGTTTACAAGAACCTCGTTTACGGTACAAGTTCAATATCGCAGAAAGCGAAAAATGGATAAAGAAGTTGTGGTACTTACGTAGAATGCAAAATCACTCAGCAATGAAATCTATGTCATCAGGCCAGTAGCAGCATAATGAGTGGATTCAGGTACGATGATTCTAAGTGAAATAAGTCACACAGAAAAAGAAACATCATAAGGTATCAATAACACACGGAATGTAAACTTGGCTACACAGGAACTGAATTACAAAACAGAATAGGGTCTCAAATGTAGAAAACCAACTTATGCTTGCTTAAGGGGAAAGGTGAGTTGGGGTGCTGCATAAAACCAGAGATTGAAATTAACACAGATACCTTTCCATTAGCCAAATATGTAATAGACAAGAGCTACTCCTTGCTCAACGAAGTGGACTCAACACCCCATATTAAACGCCTAAGAATATACCTGACTAGTAAGAATCTTAAAACCTATGGATTTATATGTCTCCGAAAGAGAATCAAGCGTGTGTACAGCAGCATAAATGCAGCAGTGATAGGATTGGTGAGGTTCGGTGAGCAAATGCAGACCCTTTGAAGTCATATTGCATGGTACCCATTACATGGGTCTCAACTCTCCAGGTTTAAGGGATTCTTCCTTCAGCTAAAACATGCATGTGGAAAACAGAGTATGATCCACCGTGTGATCGGGAAACGTGTTCAAATGTGTCTTAGTTTTCGTCCCCTGGTACTCCGGTGCCACATTCCAGACGCTTTACTAACACTCTCCCCACTTGGAGAGTCAGGGCCTTTAACCTCCTGTTTGGCCCAGTTTGCAATTTCTGTGGAAAATGAACAGGAATAGGGAGAACCAATGAGAGACTAGCTGGAGGTGTCTGGACGGGCAAATTTAACTCTCATTTCCCACCAGGAAGAGGAATTAACCAAAGGCTCAGCGTGCCATGCCGGAACCACACTAGGGCCTGAAGCAATCCTGCGGTGTTGCGGCCAGCTCACAAGAAAGCGAGTTGAAGAAAGGAGCTCAGGGGCCCTGTAATTCACAAACCTGCAGAGTTATAAATGACAGCTATCATCCAAAAATATATTGAAGTAAGGCTGCCAAGAGGACTTGAAAGCGGGGCAGAATTGCAGGAAACCGATTTCAGGAGGTAGACTGGAATTGCATGTAAAGCATAGGAAAAGAGGCAGAACGTCCACAATGATGCACTTGGGCAAAAAGGGCGTATGCGTTTTTTCCTGAATATATTCAGGAAAAAACACATACGCACTTTTTGGCCAACCAAGCAAGCTTGCAAAGGAAATCTGCACTACAATGAACTCTCACTGCCCCCCGGTCAAAAGGGCCATCTGAAAAAAGTGTAAAATCCAGAAAGGCAGAACAGGCCATGGAGAACTGGGAGCCTTGTTATGCTGCTGGGCGGGATGTAAATTGCCAACAGCCACTCTGGAGAAGTGTATGGTGTTTCCTGAAACATCTAAAAAACAAAGCAACAGAGCCTAGGGCACTTCCACTTATGGTCCTATAGCTTAGGGAAATTAAAATCAAAAAGACACAGCCACCCCAAAGTTTGGGACGGCTCTGTTTACAAGAACCTCGTATACGGTACAAGTTCAATATCGCAGAAAGCGAAAAATGGATAAAGAAGTTGTGGTACTTACGTACAATGCAATATCACTCAGCAATGAAATCTATGTCATCAGGCCAGTAGCAGCATAATGAGTGGATTCAGGTACGATGATTCTAAGTGAAATAAGTCACACAGAAAAAGAAACATCATAAGGTATCATTAATACATGTAATGTAAACTTGGCTACACAGGAACTGAATTACAAAACAGAATAGGGTCTCAAATGTAGAAAACCAACTTATGCTTGCTTAAGGGGAATGGTGAGTTGGGGTGCTGCATAAAACCAGAGATTGAAATTAGCACAGATACCGTTCCATAAGCCAAATATGTAATAGAAAAGAGCTACTCCTTGCTCAACGAAGTGGACTCAACACCCCATCTTAAACGCCTAAGAATATACCTGACTAGTAAGAATCTTAAAACCTATGGATTTATATGTCTCCGAAAGAGAATCAAGCGTGTGTACAGCGGCATAAATGCAGCAGTGATAGGATTGGTGAGGTTCGGTGAGCAAATGCAGACCCTTTGAAGTCAAATTGCATGGCACCCATTACATGGGTCTCAACTCTCCAGATTTAAGGGATTCTTCTTTCAGCTAGAACATGCATGTGGAACCCAGAGTATGATCCACCGTGTGATGGGGAAACATGTTCAAATATGTCTGAGTTTTCGTCCCCTGATACTCGGGTGCAACATTCCAGACGCTTTACTAACACGCTCCCCACTTGGAGAGTCAGTGCCTTTAACCTCCTGTTTGGCCCAGTTTGCAATTTCTGCGGAAAATGAACAGGAATAGGGAGAACCAATGAGAGACTAGCTGGAGGTGTCTGGACAGGCGAATTTAACTCTCATTTCCCACCAAGAAGAGGAATTAACCAAAGGCTCACCGAGCCATGCCGGAACCACACTAGGGCCTGAAGCAATCCTGCGGTGTTGCGGCCAGCTCACAAGAAAGCGAGTTGAAGAAAGGAGCTCCGGGGCCCTGTAATTCACAAACCTGCAGAGTTATAAATGACAGCTATCGTCCAAAAATATATTGAAGTAAGCCTGCCAAGAGGACTTGAAAGCGAGGCAGAATTGCAGGAAACCGATTTCAGGAGGTAGACTGGAATTGCATGTAAAGCATAGGTAAAGAGGCAGAACGTCCACAATGATGCACTTGGCCAAAAGGGCGTATGCGTTTTTTACTAAATATATTCAGGAAAAAACGCATACGCCCTTTCTGGCCAACCAAGCAAGCTTGCAAAGGAAATCTGCACTACAATGAAGTCTCACTGCCCCCCGGTCAAAAGGGCCAACTGAGAAAAGTGTATAATCCAGAGAGGCAGGACAGGCCAATGAGAACTGGGAGCCTTGTTATGCTGATGGCGGCGATGTAAATTGCGAAAAGCCACTCTGGAGAAGTGTATGGTGTTGCCTGAAACATCTAAAAAACAAAGCAACAGAGCCTAGGTCACTTCCACTTATGGTCCTATAGCTTAGGGAAATTAAAATCAAAAAGACACAGCCACGCCAAAGTTTGGGACGGCTCTGTTTACAAGAACCTCGTTTACGGTACAAGTTCAATATCGCAGAAAGCGAAAAATGGATAAAGAAGTTGTGGTACTTACGTAGAATGCAAAATCACTCAGCAATGAAATCTATGTCATCAGGCCAGTAGCAGCATAATGAGTGGATTCAGGTACGATGATTCTAAGTGAAATAAGTCACACAGAAAAAGAAACATCATAAGGTATCAATAACACACGAAATGTAAACTTGGCTACACAGGAACTGAATTACAAAACAGAATAGGGTCTCAAATGTAGAAAACCAACTTATGCTTGCTTAAGGGGAAAGGTGAGTTGGGGTGCTGCATAAAACCAGAGATTGAAATCAGCACAGATACCTTTCCATTAGCCAAATATGTAATAGACAAGAGCTACTCCTTGCTCAACGAAGTGGACTCAACACCCCATCTTAAACGCCTAAGAATATACCTGACTAGTAAGAATCTTAAAACCTATGGATTTATATGTCTCCGAAAGAGAATCAAGCGTGTGTACAGCAGCATAAATGCAGCAGTGATAGGATTGGTGAGGTTCGGTGAGCAAATGCAGACCCTTTGAAGTCATATTGCATGGTACCCATTACATGGGTCTCAACTCTCCAGGTTTAAGGGATTCTTCCTTCAGCTAAAACATGCATGTGGAAAACAGAGTATGATCCACCGTGTGATCGGGAAACGTGTTCAAATGTGTCTTAGTTTTCGTCCCCTGGTACTCGGGTGCCACATTCCAGACGCTTTACTAACACTCTCCCCACTTGGAGAGTCAGGGCCTTTAACCTCCTGTTTGGCCCAGTTTGCAATTTCTGTGGAAAATGAACAGGAATAGGGAGAACCAATGAGAGACTAGCTGGAGGTGTCTGGACGGGCAAATTTAACTCTCATTTCCCACCAGGAAGAGGAATTAACCAAAGGCTCAGCGTGCCATGCCGGAACCACACTAGGGCCTGAAGCAATCCTGCGGTGTTGCGGCCAGCTCACAAGAAAGCGAGTTGAAGAAAGGAGCTCAGGGGCCCTGTAATTCACAAACCTGCAGAGTTATAAATGACAGCTATCATCCAAAAATATATTGAAGTAAGGCTGCCAAGAGGACTTGAAAGCGGGGCAGAATTGCAGGAAACCGATTTCAGGAGGTAGACTGGAATTGCATGTAAAGCATAGGAAAAGAGGCAGAACGTCCACAATGATGCACTTGGGCAAAAAGGGCGTATGCGTTTTTTCCTGAATATATTCAGGAAAAAACACATACGCACTTTTTGGCCAACCAAGCAAGCTTGCAAAGGAAATCTGCACTACAATGAACTCTCACTGCCCCCCGGTCAAAAGGGCCATCTGAAAAAAGTGTAAAATCCAGAAAGGCAGGACAGGCCATGGAGAACTGGGAGCCTTGTTATGCTGCTGGGCGGGATGTAAATTGCCAACAGCCACTCTGGAGAAGTGTATGGTGTTTCCTGAAACATCTAAAAAACAAAGCAACAGAGCCTAGGGCACTTCCACTTATGGTCCTATAGCTTAGGGAAATTAAAATCAAAAAGACACAGCCACCCCAAAGTTTGGGACGGCTCTGTTTACAAGAACCTCGTATACGGTACAAGTTCAATATCGCAGAAAGCGAAAAATGGATAAAGAAGTTGTGGTACTTACGTACAATGCAATATCACTCAGCAATGAAATCTATGTCATCAGGCCAGTAGCAGCATAACGAGTGGATTCAGGTACGATGATTCTAAGTGAAATAAGTCACACAGAAAAAGAAACATCATAAGGTATCACTAATACACGGAATGTAAACTTGGCTACACAGAAACTGTATTACAAAACAGAACAGGGTCTCAAATGTAGGAAACCAACTTATGCTTGCTTAAGGGGAATGGTGAGTTGGGGTGCTGCATAAAACCAGAGATTGAAATTAGCACAGATACCGTTCCATAAGCCAAATATGTAATAGACAAGAGCTACTCCTTGCTCAACGAAGTGGACTCAACACCCCATCTCAAACGCCTAAGAATATACCTGACTAGTAAGAATCTTAAAACCTATGGATTTATATGTCTCCGAAAGAGAATGAAGCGTGTGTACAGTGGCATAAATGCAGCAGTGCTAGGATTGGTGAGGTTCGGTGAGCAAATGCAGACCCTTTAAAGTCATATTGCATGGTACCCATTCCATGGGTCTCAACTCTCCAGGTTTAAGGGATTCTTCCTTCAGCTAAAACATGCATGTGGAACCCAGAGTATGATCCACCGTGTGATCGGGAAACGTGTTCAAATGTGTCTCAGTTTTCGTCCCCTGGTACTCGGGTGCAACATTCCAGACGCTTTACTAACACTCTCCCCACTTGGAGAGTCAGTGCCTTTAAACTCCTGTTTGGCCCAGTTTGCAATTTCTGCGGAAAATGAACAGGAATAGGGAGAACCAATGAGAGACTAGCTGGAGGTGTCTGGACGGGCAAATTTAACTCTCATTTCCCACCAGGAAGAGGAATTAACCAAAGGCTCAGCGTGCCATGCCGCAACCACACTAGGGCCTGAAGCAATGCTGCGGTGTTGCGGCCAGCTCACAAGAAAGCGAGTTGAAGAAAGGAGCTCCGGGGCCCTGTAATTCACAAAACTGCAGAGTTATAAATGACAGCTATCGTCCAAAAATATATTGAAGTAAGCCTGCCAAGAGGACTTGAAAGCGAGGCAGAATTGCAGGAAACCGATTTCAGGAGGTAGACTGGAATTGCATGTAAAGCATAGGAAAAGAGGCAGAACGTCCACAATGATGCACTTGGCCAAAAAGTGCGTATGCGTTTTTTCCTGAATATATTCAGGAAAAAACGCATACGCCCTTTTTGGCCAACCAAGCAAGCTTGCAAAGGAAATCTGCACTACAATGAAGTCTTACTGCCCCCCGGTCAAAAGGGCCATCTGAAAAAAGGGTAAAATCCAGAAAGGCAGGACAGGCCATGGAGAACTGGGAGCCTTCTTATGCTGATGGGCGGGATGTAAATTGCAAACAGCCACTCTAAAGAAGTGTATGGTGTTTCCTGAAACATCTAAAAAACAAAGCAACAGAGCCTAGGGCACTTCCACTTATGGTCCTATAGCTTAGGGAAATTAAAATCAAAAAGACACAGCCACCCCAAAGTTTGGGACGGCTCTGTTTACAAGAACCTCGTATACGGTACAAGTTCAATATCGCAGAAAGCGAAAAATGGATAAAGAAGTTGTGGTACTTACGTAGAATGCAATATCACTCAGCAATGAAATCTATGTCATCAGGCCAGTAGCAGCATAATGAGTGGATTGAGGCACGATGATTCTAAGTGAAATAAGTCACACAGAAAAAGAAACATCATAAGGTATCACTAATACACGGAATGTAAACTTGGCTACACAGGAACTGAATTACAAATCAGAACAGGGTCTGAAATGTAGAAAACCAACTTATGCTTGCTTAAGGGCAATGGTGAGTTGGGGTGCTGCATAAAACCAGAGATTGAAATTAGCACAGATACCGTTCCATAAGCCAAATATGTAATAGACAAGAGGTACTCCTTGCTCAACGAAGTGGACTCAACACCCCATATTAAACGCCTAAGAATATACCTGACTAGTAAGAATCTTAAAACCTATGGATTTATATGTCTCCAAAAGAGAATCAAGCGTGTGTACAGCGGCATAAATGCAGCAGTGATAGGATTGGTGAGGTTCGGTGAGCAAATGCAGACCCTTTGAAGTCATATTGCATGGTACCCATTCCATGGGTCTCAACTCTCCAGGTTTAAGGGATTCTTCCTTCAGCTAAAACATGCATGTGGAACCCAGAGTATGATCCACCGTGTGATCGGGAAACGTGTTCAAATGTGTCTCAGTTTTCGTCCCCTGGTACTCGGGTGCAACATTCCAGACGCTTTACTAACACTCTCCCCACTTGGAGAGTCAGTGCCTTTAAACTCCTCTTTGGCCAGGTTTGCAATTTCTGCGGAAAATGAACAGGAATAGGGAGAACCAATGAGAGACTAGCTGGAGGTGTCTGGACGGGCAAATTTAACTCTCATTTCCCACCAGGAAGAGGAATTAACCAAAGGCTCAGCGAGCCATGCCGAAACCACATTAGGGCCTGAAGCAATCCTGCGGTGTTGCGGCCAGCTCACAAGAAAGCGAGTTGAAGAAAGGAGCTCAGCGGCACTGTAAATGACAAACCTGCAGAGTTATAAATGACAGCTATCGTCCAAAAATATATTGAAGTAAGCCTGCCAAGAGGACTTGAAAGTGAGGCAGAATTGCAGGAAACCGATTTCAGGAGGTAGACTGGAATTGCATGTAAAGCATAGGAAAAGAGGCAGAACGTCCACAATGATGCACTTGGCCAAAAAGGGCGTATGCGTTTTTTCCTGAATATATTCAGGAAAAAACGCATACGCCCTTTTTGGCCAACCAAGCAAGCTTGCAAAGGAAATCTGCACTACAATGAAGTCTCACTGCCCCCCAGTCAAAAGGGCCATCTGAAAAAAGTGTAAAATCCAGAAAGGGAGGACAGGCCATGGAGAACTGGGAGCCTTCTTATGCTGAAGGGCGGGATGTAAATTGCCAACAGCCACTCTGGAGAAGTGTATGGTGTTTCCTGAAACATCTAAAAAACAAAGCAACAGAGCATAGGGCACTTCCACTTATGGTCCTATAGCTTAGGGAAATTAAAATCAAAAAGACACAGCCACCCCAAAGTTTGGGATGGCTCTGTTTACAAGAACCTCGAATACGGTACAAGGTCAATATCGCAGAAAGCGAAAAATGGATAAAGAAGTTGTGGTACTTACGTACAATGCAATATCACTCAGCAATGAAATCTATGTCATCAGGCCAGTAGAAGCATAATGAGTGGATTCAGGTACGATGATTCTAAGTGAAATAAGTCACACAGAAAAAGAAACATCATAAGGTATCACTAATACACAGAATGTAAACTTGGCTACACAGGAACTGAATTACAAAACAGAACAGGGTCTCAAATGTAGAATACCAACTTATGCTTGCTTAAGGGGAATGGTGAGTTGGGGTGCTGCATAAAACCAGAGATTGAAATTAGCACAGATACCGTCCCATAAGCCAAATATGTAATAGACAAGAGCTACTCCTTGCTCAACGAAGTGGACTCAACACCCCATATTAAACGCCTAAGAATATACCTGACTAGTAAGAATCTTAAAACCTATGGATTTATATGTCTCCGAAAGAGAATCCAACGTGTGTACAGCGACATAAAAGCAGCAGTGATAGAATTGGTGAGGTTCGGTGAGCAAATGCAGACCCTTTGAATTCATATTGCATGGTACCCATTCCATGGGTCTCAACTCTCCAGGTTTAAGGGATTCTTCCTTCAGCTAGAACATGCATGTGGAACCCAGAGTATGATCCACCATGTGATGGGGAAACATGTTCAAATATGTCTGAGTTTTCGTCCCCTGATACTCGGGTGCAACATTCCAGACGCTTTACTAACACTCTCCCCACTTGGAGAGTCAGTGCCTTTAACCTCCTGTTTGGCCCAGTTTGCAATTTCTGCGGAAAATGAACAGGAATAGGGAGAACCAATGAGAGACTAGCTGGAGGTGTCTGGACGGGCAAATTTAACTCTCATTTCCCATCAGGAAGAGGAATTAACCAAAGGCTCAGCGAGCCATGCCGGAACCACACTAGGGCCTGAAGCAATCCTGCGGTGTTGCGGCCAGCTCACAAGAAAGCGAGTTGAAGAATGGAGCTCAGGGGCACTGTAATTCACAAACCTGCAGAGTTATAAATGACAGCTATCGTCCAAAAATATATTGAAGTAAGGCTGCCAAGAGGACTTGAAAGCGGGGCAAAATTGCAGGAAACCGATTTCAGGAGGTAGACTGGAATTGCATGTAAAGCATAGGAAAAGAGGCAGAACGTGCACAATGATGCACTTGGCCAAAAAGGGCTTATGCGTTTTTTCCTGAATATATTCAGGAAAAAACGCATAAGCCCTTTTTGGCCAACCAAGCAAGCTTGCAAAGGAAATGTGCACTACAATGAAGTCTCACTGCCCCCCAGTCAAAAGGGCCATCTGAAAAAAGTGTAAAATCCAGAAAGGCAGGAAAGGCCATGGAGAACTGGGAGCCTTCTTATGCTGATGGGCGGGATGTAAATTGCCAACAGCCACTCTGGAGAAGTGTATGGTGTTTCCTGAAACATCTAAAAAACAAAGCAACAGAGCCTAGGACACTTCCACTTATGGTCCTATAGCTTAGGGAAATTAAAATAAAAAAGACACAGCCACCCCAAAGTTTGGGACGGCTCTGTTTACAAGAACCTCGTATACAGTACAAGTTCAATATCGCAGAAAGCGAAAAATGGATAAAGAAGTTGTGGTACTTACGTACAATGCAATATCACTCAGCAATGAAATCTATGTCATCAGGCCAGTAGCAGCATAATGAGTGGATTCAGGTACGATGATTCTAAGTGAAATAAGTCACAAAGAAAAAGAAACATCATATGGTATCACTAATACACGGAATGTAAACTTGGCTACACAGGAACTGAATTACAAAACAGAACAGGGTCTCAAATGTAGAAAACCAACTTATGCTTGCTTAAGGGCAATGGTGAGTTGGGGTGCTGCATAAAACCAGAGATTGAAATTAGCACAGATACCGTTCCATAAGCCAAGTATGTAATAGACAAGAGCTACTCCTTGCTCAACGAAGTGGACTCAACACCCCATATTAAACGCCTAAGAATATACCTGACTAGTAAGAATCTTAAAACCTATGGATTTATATGTCTCCGAAAGAGAATCAAGCGTGTGTACAGCGGCATAAATGCAGCAGTGATAGGATTGGTGAGGTTCGGTGAGCAAATGCAGACCCTTTGAAGTCATATTGCATGGTACCCATTCCATGGGTCTCAACTCTCCAGGTTTAAGGGATTCTTCCTTCAGCTAAAACATGCATGTGGAACCCAGAGTATGATCCACCGTGTGATCGGGAAACGTGTTCAAATGTGTCTCAGTTTTCGTCCCCTGGTACTCGGGTGCAACATTCCAGACGCCTTACTAACACTCTCCCCACTTGGAGAGTCAGTGCCTTTAAACTCCTGTTTGGCCCAGTTTGCAATTTCTGCGGAAAATGAACAGGAATAGTGAGAACCAATGAGAGACTAGCTGGAGGTGTCTGGACGGGCAAATTTAACTCTCATTTCCCACCAGGAAGAGGAATTAACCAAAGGCTCAGCGTGCCATGCCGGAACCACACTAGGGCCTGAAGCAATCCTGCGGTGTTGCGGCCAGCTCACAAGAAAGCGAGTTGAAGAAAGGAGCTCAGGGGCCCTGTAATTCACAAACCTGCAGAGTTATAAATGACAGCTATCGTCCAAAAATATATTGAAGTAAGCCTGCCAAGAGGACTTGAAAGCGAGGCAGAATTGCAGGAAACCGATTTCAGGAGGTAGACTGGAATTGCATGTAAAGCATAGGAAAAGAGGCAGAACGTGCACAATGATGCACTTGGCCAAAAAGGGCGTATTCGTTTTTTCCTGAATATATTCAGGAAAAAACGCATACGCCCTTTTTGGCCAACCAAGCAAGCTTGCAAAGGAAATCTGCACTACAATGAACTCTCACTGCCCCCCGGTCAAAAGGGCCATCTTAAAAAAGTATATAATCCAGAGAGGCAGGACAGGCCAATGAGTACTGGGAGCCTTGTTATGCTGATGGGTGCGATGTAAATTGCCAACAGCCATTCTGGAGAAGTGTATGGTGTTTCCTGAAACATCTAAAAAACAAAGCAACAGAGCCTAGGGCACTTCCACTTATGGTCCTATAGCTTAGGGAAATTAAAATCAAAAAGACACAGCCACCCCAAAGTTTGGGACTGCTCTGTTTACAAGAACCTCGTATACGGTACAAGTTCAATATCGCAGAAAGCGAAAAATGGATAAAGAAGTTGTGGTACTTACGTACAATGCAATATCACTCAGCAATGAAATCTATGTCATCAGGCCAGTAGCAGCATAATGAGTGGATTCAGGTACGATGATTCTAAGTGAAATAAGTCACACAGAAAAAGAAACATCATAAGGTATCACTAATACACGGAATGTAAACTTGGCTACACAGGAACTGAATTACAAAACAGAACAGGGTCTCAAATGTAGAAAACCAACTTATGCTTGCTTAAGGGCAATGGTGAGTTGGGGTGCTGCATAAAACCAGAGATTGAAATTAGCACAGATACCGTTCCATAAGCCAAGTATGTAATAGACAAGAGCTACTCCTTGCTCAACGAAGTGGACTCAACACCCCATATTAAACGCCTAAGAATATACCTGACTAGTAAGAATCTTAAAACCTATGGATTTATATGTCTCCGAAAGAGAATCAAGCGTGTGTACAGCGGCATAAATGCAGCAGTGATAGGATTGGTGAGGTTCGGTGAGCAAATGCAGACCCTTTGAAGTCATATTGCATGGTACCCATTCCATGGGTCTCAACTCTCCAGGTTTAAGGGATTCTTCCTTCAGCTAAAACATGCATGTGGAACCCAGAGTATGATCCACCGTGTGATCGGGAAACGTGTTCAAATGTGTCTCAGTTTTCGTCCCCTGGTACTCGGGTGCCACATTCCAGACGCTTTACTAACACTCTCCCCACTTGGAGAGTCAGTGCCTTTAACCTCCTGTTTGTCCCAGTTTGAAATTTCTGTGGAAAATGAACAGGAATAGGGAGAACCAATGAGAGACTAGCTGGAGGTGTCTGGACGGGCAAATTTAACTCTCATTTCCCACCAGGAAGAGGAATTAACCAAAGGCTCAGCGTGCCATGCCGGAATCACACTAGGGCCTGAAACAATCCTGCAGTGTTGCGGTCAGCTCACAAGAAAGCGAGTTGAAGAAAGGAGCTCAGGGGCCCTGTAATTCACAAACCTGCAGAGTTATAAATGACAGCTATCGTCCAAAAATATATTGAAGTAAGGCTGCCAAGAGGACTTGAAAGCGGGGCAGAATTGCAGGAAACCGATTTCAGGAGGTAGACTGGAATTGCATGTAAAGCATAGGAAAAGAGGCAGAACGTCCACAATGATGCACTTGGCCAAAAAGGGCGTATGCGTTTTTTCCTGAATATATTCAGGAAAAAACGCATACGCCCTTTTTGGCCAACCAAGAAAGCTTGCAAATGAAATCTGCACTACAATGAACTCTCACTGCCCCCCGGTCAAAAGGGTCATCTGAAATAAGTGTAAAATCCAGAAAGGCAGGATAGGCCATGGAGAACTGGGAGCCTTGTTATGCTGCTGGGCGGGATGTAAATTGCCAACAGCCACTCTGGAGAAGTGTATGGTGTTTCCTGAAACATCTAAAAAACAAAGCAACAGAGCCTAGGGCACTTCCACTTATGGTCCTATAGCTTAGGGAAATTAAAATCAAAAAGACACAGTCACCCCAAAGTTTGGGACGGCTCTGTTTACAAGAACCTCGTATACGGTACAAGTTCAATATCGCAGAAAGCGAAAAATGGATAAAGAAGTTGTGGTACTTACGTACAACGCAATATCACTCAGCAATGAAATCTATGTCATCAGGCCAGTAGCAGCATAATGAGTGGATTCAGGTACGATGATTCTAAGTGAAATAAGTCACACAGAAAAAGAAACATCATAAGGTATCACTAATACACGGAATGTAAACTTGGCTACACAGGAACTGAATTACAAAACAGAACAGGGTCACAAATGTAGAAAACCAACTTATGCTTGCTTAAGGGGAATGGTGAGTTGGGGTGCTGCATAAAACCAGAGATTGAAATTAGCACAGATACCGTTCCATAAGCCAAATATGTAATAGACAAGAGCTACTCCTTGCTCATCGAAGTGGACTCAACACCCCATATTAAACGCCTAAGAATATACCTGACTAGTAAGAATCTTAAAACCTATGGATTTATATGTCTCCGAAAGAGAATCAAGCGTGTGTACAGCGGCATAAATGCAGCAGTGATAGGATTGGTGAGGTTCGGTGAGCAAATGCAGACCCTTTGAAGTCATATTGCATGGTACCCATTCCATGGGTCTCAACTCTCCAGGTTTAAGGGATTCTTCCTTCAGCTAAAACATGCATGTGGAACCCAGAGTATGATCCACCGTGTGATCGGGAAACGTGTTCAAATGTGTCTCAGTTTTCGTCCCCTGGTACTCGGGTGCAACATTCCAGACGCTTTACTAACACTCTCCCCACTTGGAGAGTCAGTGCCTTTTACCTCCTGTTTGGCCCAGTTTGCAATTTCTGTGGAAAATGAACAGGAATAGGGAGAACCAATGAGAGACTAGCTGGAGGTGTCTGGACGGGCAAATTTAACTCTCATTTCCCACCAGGAAGAGGAATTAACCAAAGGCTCAGCGTGCCATGCTGGAACCACACTAGGGCCTGAAGCAATCCTGCGGTGTCGCGGCCAGCTCACAAGAAAACGAGTTGAAGAAAGGAGCTCCGGGTCCCTGTAATTCACAAACCTGCAGAGTTATAAATAACAGCTATCGTCCAAAAATATATTGAAGTAAGCGAGCCAAGAGGAGTTGAAAGCAGGGCAGAATTGCAGGAAACCGATTTCAGGAAGTAGACTGGAATTGCATGTAAAGCATAGGAAAAGAGGCAGAACGTCCACAATGATGCACTTGGCCAAAAAGGGTGTATGCATTTTTACCTGAATATATTCAGGAAAAAACGCATACGCCCTTTTTGGCCAACCAAGCAAGCTTGCAAAGGAAATCTGCACTACAATGAAGTCTCACTGCCCCCCGGTCAAAAGGGCCATCTGAAAAAAGTGTAAAATCCAGAAAGGGAGGACAGGCCATGGAGAACTGGGAGCCTTCTTATGCTGATGGGCGGGATGTAAATTGCCAACAGCCACTCTGGAGAAGTGTATGGTGTTTCCTGAAACATCTAAAAAACAAAGCAACAGAGCCTAGGGCACTTCCACTTATGGTCCTAGAGCTTAGGGAAATTAAAATCAAAAAGACACAGCCACCCCAAAGTTTGGGACGGCTCTGTTTACAAGAACCTCGTTTACGGTACAAGTTCAATATCGCAGAAAGCGAAAAATGGATAAAGAAGTTGTGGTACTTACGTACAATGCAATATCACTCAGCAATGAAATCTATGTCATCAGGCCAGTAGAAGCATAATGAGTGGATTCAGGTACGATGATTCTAAGTGAAATAAGTCACACAGAAAAAGAAATATCATAAGGTATCAGTAATACACGGAATGTAAACTTGGCTACACAGGAACTGCATTACAAAACAGAACAGGGTCTCAAATGTAGATAACCAACTTATGCTTGCTTAAGGGGAAAGGTGAGTTGGGGTGCTGCATGAAACCAGAGATTGAAATTGGCACAGATACCGTTCCATAAGCCAAATATGTAATAGACAAGAGCTACTCCTTGCTCAACGAAGTGGACTCAAGACGCCATATTAAACGCCTAAGAATATACCTGACTAGTAAGAATCTTAAAACCTATGGATTTATATGTCTCCGAAAGAGAATCAAGAGTGTGTACAGCGGCACAAACGCAGCAATGATAGGATTGGTGAGGTTCGGTGAGCAAATACAGACCCTTTGAAGTCATATTGCATGGTACCCATTCCATGGGTCTCAACTCTCCAGGTTTAAGGGATTCTTCCTTCAGCTAAATCATGCATGTGGAACCCAGAGTATGATCCACCGTGTGATCGGGAAACGTGTTCAAATGTGTCTCAGTTTTCGTCCCCTGTTACTCGGGTGCAACATTCCAGACGCTTTACTAACACTCTCCCCACTTGGAGAGTCAGTGCCTTTTACCTCCTGTTTGGCCCAGTTTGCAATTTCTGTGGAAAATGAACAGGAATAGGGAGAACCAATGAGAGACTAGCTGGAGGTGTCTGGACGGGCAAATTTAACTCTCATTTCCCACCAGGAAGAGGAATTAACCAAAGGCTCAGCGTGCCATGCCGGAACCACACTAGGGCCTGAAGCAATCCTGCGGTGTTGCGGCCAGCTCACAAGAAAGCGAGTTGAAGAAAGGAGCTCAGGGGCCCTGTAATTCACAAACCTGCAGAGTTATAAATGACAGCTATCGTCCAAAAACATATTGAAGTAAGCCTACCAAGAGGACTTGAAAGTGAGGCAGAATTGCAGGAAACCGATTTCAGGAGGTAGCCTGGAATTGCATGTAAAGCATAGGAAAAGAGGCAGAACGTCCACAATGATGCACTTGGCCAAAAAGGGCGTATGCGTTTTTTCTGAATATATTCAGGAAAAAACGCATACGCACTTTTTGGCCAACCAAGCAAGCTTGCAAAGGAAATCTGCACTACAATGAACTCTCACTGCCCCCCGGTCAAAAGGGCCATCTGAAAAAAGTATATAATCCAGAGAGGCAGGACAGGCCAATGAGAACTGGGAGCCTTGTTATGCTGATGGGTGCAATTTAAATTGCCAACAGCCACTCTGGAGGAGTGTATGGTGTTTCCTGAAACATCTAAAAAACAAAGCAACAGAGCTTAGGGCACTTCCACTTATGGTCCTATAGCTTAGGGAAATTAAAATCAAAAAGACACAGCCACCCCAAAGTTTGGGACGGCTCTGTTTACAAGAACCTCGTATACGGTACAAGTTCAATATCGCAGAAAGCGAAAAATGGATAAAGAAGTTGTGGTACTTACGTAGAATGCAATATCACTCAGCAATGAAATCTATGTCATCAGGCCAGTAGCAGCATAATGAGTGGATTGAGGCACGATGATTCTAAGTGAAATAAGTCACACAGAAAAAGAAACATCATAAGGTATCACTAATACACGGAATGTAAACTTGGCTACACAGGAACTGAATTACAAATCAGAACAGGGTCTGAAATGTAGAAAACCAACTTATGCTTGCTTAAGGGCAATGGTGAGTTGGGGTGCTGCATAAAACCAGAGATTGAAATTAGCACAGATACCGTTCCATAAGCCAAATATGTAATAGACAAGAGGTACTCCTTGCTCAACGAAGTGGACTCAACACCCCATATTAAACGCCTAAGAATATACCTGACTAGTAAGAATCTTAAAACCTATGGATTTATATGTCTCCAAAAGAGAATCAAGCGTGTGTACAGCGGCATAAATGCAGCAGTGATAGGATTGGTGAGGTTCGGTGAGCAAATGCAGACCCTTTGAAGTCATATTGCATGGTACCCATTCCATGGGTCTCAACTCTCCAGGTTTAAGGGATTCTTCCTTCAGCTAAAACATGCATGTGGAACCCAGAGTATGATCCACCGTGTGATCGGGAAACGTGTTCAAATGTGTCTCAGTTTTCGTCCCCTGGTACTCGGGTGCAACATTCCAGACGCTTTACTAACACTCTCCCCACTTGGAGAGTCAGTGCCTTTAAACTCCTCTTTGGCCAGGTTTGCAATTTCTGCGGAAAATGAACAGGAATAGGGAGAACCAATGAGAGACTAGCTGGAGGTGTCTGGACGGGCAAATTTAACTCTCATTTCCCACCAGGAAGAGGAATTAACCAAAGGCTCAGCGAGCCATGCCGAAACCACATTAGGGCCTGAAGCAATCCTGCGGTGTTGCGGCCAGCTCACAAGAAAGCGAGTTGAAGAAAGGAGCTCAGCGGCACTGTAAATGACAAACCTGCAGAGTTATAAATGACAGCTATCGTCCAAAAATATATTGAAGTAAGCCTGCCAAGAGGACTTGAAAGTGAGGCAGAATTGCAGGAAACCGATTTCAGGAGGTAGACTGGAATTGCATGTAAAGCATAGGAAAAGAGGCAGAACGTCCACAATGATGCACTTGGCCAAAAAGGGCGTATGCGTTTTTTCCTGAATATATTCAGGAAAAAACGCATACGCCCTTTTTGGCCAACCAAGCAAGCTTGCAAAGGAAATCTGCACTACAATGAAGTCTCACTGCCCCCCAGTCAAAAGGGCCATCTGAAAAAAGTGTAAAATCCAGAAAGGGAGGACAGGCCATGGAGAACTGGGAGCCTTCTTATGCTGAAGGGCGGGATGTAAATTGCCAACAGCCACTCTGGAGAAGTGTATGGTGTTTCCTGAAACATCTAAAAAACAAAGCAACAGAGCATAGGGCACTTCCACTTATGGTCCTATAGCTTAGGGAAATAAAAATCAAAAAGACACAGCCACCCCAAAGTTTGGGATGGCTCTGTTTACAAGAACCTCGTATACGGTACAAGGTCAATATCGCAGAAAGCGAAAAATGGATAAAGAAGTTGTGGTACTTACGTACAATGCAATATCACTCAGCAATGAAATCTATGTCATCAGGCCAGTAGAAGCATAATGAGTGGATTCAGGTACGATGATTCTAAGTGAAATAAGTCACACAGAAAAAGACACATCATAAGGTATCACTAATACACAGAATGTAAACTTGGCTACACAGGAACTGAATTACAAAACAGAACAGGGTCTCAAATGTAGAAAACCAACTTATGCTTGCTTAAGGGGAATGGTGAGTTGGGGTGCTGCATAAAACCAGAGATTGAAATTAGCACAGATACCGTTCCATAAGCCAAATATGTAATAGACAAGAGCTACTCCTTGCTCAACGAAGTGGACTCAACACCCCATATTAAACGCCTAAGAATATACCTGACTAGTAAGAATCTTAAAACCTATGGATTTATATGTCTCCGAAAGAGAATCCAACGTGTGTACAGCGACATAAAAGCAGCAGTGATAGAATTGGTGAGGTTCGGTGAGCAAATGCAGACCCTTTGAATTCATATTGCATGGTACCCATTCCATGGGTCTCAACTCTCCAGGTTTAAGGGATTCTTTCTTCAGCTAGAACATGCATGTGGAACCCAGAGTATGATCCACCATGTGATGGGGAAACATGTTCAAATATGTCTGAGTTTTCGTCCCCTGATACTCGGGTGCAACATTCCAGACGCTTTACTAACACTCTCCCCACTTGGAGAGTCAGTGCCTTTAACCTCCTGTTTGGCCCAGTTTGCAATTTCTGCGGAAAATGAACAGGAATAGGGAGAACCAATGAGAGACTAGCTGGAGGTGTCTGGACGGGCAAATTTAACTCTCATTTCCCATCAGGAAGAGGAATTAACCAAAGGCTCAGCGAGCCATGCCGGAACCACACTAGGGCCTGAAGCAATCCTGCGGTGTTGCGGCCAGCTCACAAGAAAGCGAGTTGAAGAATGGAGCTCAGGGGCACTGTAATTCACAAACCTGCAGAGTTATAAATGACAGCTATCGTCCAAAAATATATTGAAGTAAGGCTGCCAAGAGGACTTGAAAGCGGGGCAGAATTGCAGGAAACCGATTTCAGGAGGTAGACTGGAATTGCATGTAAAGCATAGGAAAAGAGGCAGAACGTCCACAATGATGCACTTGGCCAAAAAGGGCGTATGCGTTTTTTCCTGAATATATTCAGGAAAAAACGCATACGCCCTTTTTGGCCAACCAAGAAAGCTTGCAAATTAAATCTGCACTACAATGAACTCTCACTGCCCCCCGGTCAAAAGGGCCATCTGAAATAAGTGTAAAATCCAGAAAGGCAGGATAGGCCATGGAGAACTGGGAGCCTTGTTATGCTGCTGGGCGGGATGTAAATTGCCAACAGCCACTCTGGAGAAGTGTATGGTGTTTCCTGAAACATCTAAAAAACAAAGCAACAGAGCCTAGGGCACTTCCACTTATGGTCCTATAGCTTAGGGAAATTAAAATCAAAAAGACACAGTCACCCCAAAGTTTGGGACGGCTCTGTTTACAAGAACCTCGTATACGGTACAAGTTCAATATCGCAGAAAGCGAAAAATGGATAAAGAAGTTGTGGTACTTACGTACAACGCAATATCACTCAGCAATGAAATCTATGTCATCAGGCCAGTAGCAGCATAATGAGTGGATTCAGGTACGATGATTCTAAGTGAAATAAGTCACACAGAAAAAGAAACATCATAAGATATCACTAATACACGGAATGTAAACTTGGCTACACAGGAACTGAATTACAAAACAGAATAGGGTCTCAAATGTAGAAAACCAACTTATGCTTGCTTAAGGGGAAAGGTGAGTTGAGGTGCTGCATAAAACCAGAGACTGAAATTAGCACAGATACCGTTCCATAAGCCAAATATGTAATAGACAAGAGCTACTCCTTGCTCAACGAAGTGGACTCAACACCCCATATTAAACGCCTAAGAATATACCTGACTAGTAAGAATCTTAAAACCTATGGATTTATATGTCTCCGAAAGAGAATCAAGCGTGTGTACAGCGGCATAAACGCAGCAGTGATAGGATTGGTGAGGTTCGGTGAGCAAATGTAGACCCTTTGAAGTCATATTGCATGGTACCCATTCCATGGGTCTCAACTCTCCAGGTTTAAGGGATTCTTCCTTCAGCTAAAACATGCATGTGGAACCCAGAGTATGATCCACCGTGTGATCGGGAAACGTGTTCAAATGTGTCTCAGTTTTCGTCCCCTGGTACTCGGGTGCAACATTCCAGACGCTTTACTAACACTCTCCCCACTTGGAGAGTCAGTGCCTTTAACCTCCTGTTTGGCCCAGTTTGCAATTTCTGCGGAAAATGAACAGGAATAGGGAGAACCAATGAGAGACTAGCTGGAGGTGTCTGGACGGGCAAATTTAACTCTCATTTCCCACCAGGAAGAGGAATTAACCAAAGGCTCAGCGTGCCATGCCGGAACCACACTAGGGCCTGAAGCAATCCTGCGGTGTTGCGGCCAGCTCACAAGAAAGCGAGTTGAAGAAAGGAGCTCCGGGGCCCTGTAATTCACAAACCTCCAGAGTTATAAATGACAGCTATCGTCCAAAAATATATTGAAGTAAGCCTGCCAAGAGGACTTGAAAGCGAGGCAGAATTGCAGGAAACCGATTTCAGGAGGTAGACTGGAATTGCATGTAAAGCATAGGAAAAGAGGCAGAACGTCCACAATGATGCACTTGGCCAAAAAGGGCACATGCGTTTTTTCCTGGATATATTCAGGAAAAAACGCATACGCCCTTTTTGGCCAACCAACCAAGCTTGCAAAGGAAATCTGCACTACAATGAAGTCTCACTGCCCCCCGGTCAAAAGGGCCATCTGAAAAAAGTGTAAAATCCAGAAAGGGAGGACAGGCCATGGAGAACTGGGAGCCTTCTTATGCTGATGGGCGGGATGTAAATTGCCAACAGCCACTCTGGAGAAGTGTATGGTGTTTCCTGAAACATCTAAAAAACAAAGCAACAGAGCCTAGGGCACTTCCACTTATGGTCCTAGAGCTTAGGGAAATTAAAATCAAAAAGACACAGCCACCCCAAAGTTTGGGACGGCTCTGTTTACAAGAACCTCGTATACGGTACAAGTTCAATATCGCAGAAAGCGAAAAATGGATAAAGAAGTTGTGGTACTTACGTACAATGCAATATCACTCAATAATGAAATCTATGTCATCAGGCCAGTAGAAGCATAATGATTGGATTCAGGTACGATGATTCTAAGTGAAATAAGTCACACAGAAAAAGAAACATCATAAGGTATCAGTAATACACGGAATGTAAACTTGGCTACACAGGAACTGCATTACAAAACAGAACAGGGTCTCAAATGTAGATAACCAACTTATGCTTGCTTAAGGGGAAAGGTGAGTTGGGGTGCTGCATGAAACCAGAGATTGAAATTGGCACAGATACCGTTCCATAAGCCAAATATGTAATAGACAAGAGCTACTCCTTGCTCAACGAAGTGGACTCAAGACGCCATATTAAACGCCTAAGAATATACCTGACTAGTAAGAATCTTAAAACCTATGGATTTATATGTCTCCGAAAGAGAATCAAGAGTGTGTACAGCGGCACAAACGCAGCAATGATAGGATTGGTGAGGTTCGGTGAGCAAATACAGACCCTTTGAAGTCATATTGCATGGTACCCATTCCATGGGTCTCAACTCTCCAGGTTTAAGGGATTCTTCCTTCAGCTAAATCATGCATGTGGAACCCAGAGTATGATCCACCGTGTGATCGGGAAACGTGTTCAAATGTGTCTCAGTTTTCGTCCCCTGTTACTCGGGTGCAACATTCCAGACGCTTTACTAACACTCTCCCCACTTGGAGAGTCAGTGCCTTTTACCTCCTGTTTGGCCCAGTTTGCAATTTCTGTGGAAAATGAACAGGAATAGGGAGAACCAATGAGAGACTAGCTGGAGGTGTCTGGACGGGCAAATTTAACTCTCATTTCCCACCAGGAAGAGGAATTAACCAAAGGTTCAGCGAGCCATGCCGGAACCACACTAGGGCCTGAAGCAATCCTGCGGTGTTGCAGCCAGCTCACAAGAAAGCGAGTTGAAGAAACGAGCTCAGGGGCCCTGTAATTCACAAACCTGCAGAGTTATAAATGACAGCTATCGTCCAAAAATATATTGAAGTAAGCCTGCCAAGAGGACTTGAAAGCGAGGCAGAATTGCAGGAAACCGATTTCAGGAGGTAGACTGGAATTGCATGTAAAGCATAGGAAAAGAGGCAGAACGTCCACAATGATGCACTTGGCCAAAAAGGGCGTATGCGTTTTTTCCTGAATATATTCAGGAAAAAACGCATACGCCCTTTTTGGCCAACCAAGCAAGCTTGCAAAGGAAATCTGCACTACAATGAAGTCTCACTGCCCCCCGGTCAAAAGGGCCATCTGAAAAAAGTGTATAATCCAGAGAGGCAGGACAGGCCAATGAGAACTGGGAGCCTTGTTATGCTGATGGGTGCGATGTAAATTGCCAAAAGCCACTCTGGAGAAGTGTATGGTGTTTCCTGAGACATCTAAAAAACAGAGCAACAGAGCCTAGGGCACTTCCACTTATGGTCCTATAGCTTAGGGAAATTAAATTCAAAAAGACACAGCCACGCCAAAGTTTGGGACGGCTCTGTTTACAAGAACCTCGTTCACGGTACAAGTTCAATATCGCAGAAAGCGAAAAATGGATAAAGATGTTGTGGTACTTACGTAGAATGCAATATCACTCAGCAATGAAATCTATGTCATCAGGCCAGTAGCAGCATAATGAGTGGATTCAGGTACGATGATTCTAAGTGAAATAAGTCACACAGAAAAAGAAACATCATAAGGTATCACTAATACACGGAATGTAAACTTGGCTACACAGGAACTGAATTACAAATTAGAATAGGGTCTCAAATGTAGAAAACCAACTTATGCTTGCTTAAGGGGAAAGGTGAGTTGGGGTGCTGCATAAAACCAGAGATTGAAATCAGCACAGATACCTTTCCATAAGCCAAATATGTAATAGACAAGAGCTACTCCTTGCTCAACGAAGTGGACTCAACACCCCATCTTAAACGCCTAAGAATATACCTGACTAGTAAGAATCTTAAAACCTATGGATTTATATGTCTCCGAAAGAGAATCAAGCGTGTGTACAGCGGCATAAATGCAGCAGTGATAGGATTGGTGAGGTTCGGTGAGCAAATGCAGACCCTTTGAAGTCATATTGCATGGTACCCATTCCATGGGTCTCAACTCTCCAGGTTTAAGGGATTCTTCCTTCAGCTAAAACATGCATGTGGAACCCAGAGTATGATCCACCGTGTGATCGGGAAACGTGTTCAAATGTGTCTCAGTTTTCGTCCCCTGGTACTCGGGTGCCACATTCCAGACGCTTTACTAACACTCTCCCCACTTGGAGAGTCAGTGCCTTTAACCTCCTGTTTGTCCCAGTTTGAAATTTCTGTGGAAAATGAACAGGAATAGGGAGAACCAATGAGAGACTAGCTGGAGGTGTCTGGACGGGCAAATTTAACTCTCATTTCCCACCAGGAAGAGGAATTAACCAAAGGCTCAGCGTGCCATGCCGGAATCACACTAGGGCCTGAAACAATCCTGCAGTGTTGCGGTCAGCTCACAAGAAAGCGAGTTGAAGAAAGGAGCTCAGGGGCCCTGTAATTCACAAACCTGCAGAGTTATAAATGACAGCTATCGTCCAAAAATATATTGAAGTAAGGCTGCCAAGAGGACTTGAAAGCGGGGCAGAATTGCAGGAAACCGATTTCAGGAGGTAGACTGGAATTGCATGTAAAGCATAGGAAAAGAGGCAGAACGTCCACAATGATGCACTTGGCCAAAAAGGGCGTATGCGTTTTTTCCTGAATATATTCAGGAAAAAACGCATACGCCCTTTTTGGCCAACCAAGAAAGCTTGCAAATGAAATCTGCACTACAATGAACTCTCACTGCCCCCCGGTCAAAAGGGCCATCTGAAATAAGTGTAAAATCCAGAAAGGCAGCATAGGCCATGGAGAACTGGGAGCCTTGTTATGCTGCTGGGCGGGATGTAAATTGCCAACAGCCACTCTGGAGAAGTGTATGGTGTTTCCTGAAACATCTAAAAAACAAAGCAACAGAGCCTAGGGCACTTCCACTTATGGTCCTATAGCTTAGGGAAATTAAAATCAAAAAGACACAGTCACCCCAAAGTTTGGGACGGCTCTGTTTACAAGAACCTCGTATACGGTACAAGTTCAATATCGCAGAAAGCGAAAAATGGATAAAGAAGTTGTGGTACTTACGTACAACGCAATATCACTCAGCAATGAAATCTATGTCATCAGGCCAGTAGCAGCATAATGAGTGGATTCAGGTACGATGATTCTAAGTGAAATAAGTCACACAGAAAAAGAAACATCATAAGGTATCACTAATACACGGAATGTAAACTTGGCTACACAGGAACTGAATTACAAAACAGAACAAGGTCACAAATGTAGAAAACCAACTTATGCTTGCTTAAGGGGAATGGTGAGTTGGGGTGCTGCATAAAACCAGAGATTGAAATTAGCACAGATACCGTTCCATAAGCCAAATATGTAATAGACAAGAGCTACTCCTTGCTCAACGAAGTGGACTCAACACCCCATATTAAACGCCTAAGAATATACCTGACTAGTAAGAATCTTAAAACCTATGGATTTATATGTCTCCGAAAGAGAATCAAGCGTGTGTACAGCGGCATAAATGCAGCAGTGATAGGATTGGTGAGGTTCGGTGAGCAAATGCAGACCCTTTGAAGTCATATTGCATGGTACCCATTCCATGGGTCTCAACTCTCCAGGTTTAAGGGATTCTTCCTTCAGCTAAAACATGCATGTGGAACCCAGAGTATGATCCACCGTGTGATCGGGAAACGTGTTCAAATGTGTCTCAGTTTTCGTCCCCTGGTACTCGGGTGCAACATTCCAGACGCTTTACTAACACTCTCCCCACTTGGAGAGTCAGTGCCTTTTACCTCCTGTTTGGCCCAGTTTGCAATTTCTGTGGAAAATGAACAGGAATAGGGAGAACCAATGAGAGACTAGCTGGAGGTGTCTGGACGGGCAAATTTAACTCTCATTTCCCACCAGGAAGAGGAATTAACCAAAGGCTCAGCGTGCCATGCTGGAACCACACTAGGGCCTGAAGCAATCCTGCGGTGTCGCGGCCAGCTCACAAGAAAACGAGTTGAAGAAAGGAGCTCCGGGGCCCTGTAATTCACAAACCTGCAGAGTTATAAATGACAGCTATCGTCCAAAAATATATTGAAGTAATCCTGCCAAGAGGACTTGAAAGCGAGGTAGAATTGCAGGAAACCGATTTCAGGAGGTAGACTGGAATTGCATGTAAAGCATAGGAAAAGAGGCAGAACGTCCACAATGATGCACTTGGCCAAAAAGGGAGTATGCGTTTTATCCTGAATATATTCAGGAAAAAACGCATACGCCCTTTTTGGCAAACCAAGCAAGCTTGCAAAGGAAATCTGCACTACAATGAAGTCTCACTGCCCCCCGGTCAAAAGGGCCATCTGAAAAAAGTGTAAAATCCAGAAAGGGAGGACAGGCCATGGAGAACTGGGAGCCTTCTTATGCTGATGGGCGGGATGTAAATTGCCAACAGCCACTCTGGAGAAGTGTATGGTGTTTCCTGAAACATCTAAAAAACAAAGCAACAGAGCCTAGGGCACTTCCACTTATGGTCCTATAGCTTAGGGAAATTAAAATCAAAAAGACACAGCCACCCCAAAATTTGGGACGGCTCTGTTTACAAGAACTTCGTTTATGGTACAAGTTCAATATCACAGAAAGCGAAAAGTGGATAAAGAAGTTGTGGTTCTTACGTACAATGCAATATCACTCAGCAATGAAATCTATGTCATCAGTCCAGTAGCAGCATAATGAGTGGATTCAGGTACGATGATTCTAAGTGAAATAAGTCACACAGAAAAAGAAACATCATAAGATATCACTAATACACGGAATGTAAACTTGGCTACACAGGAACTGAATTACAAAACAGAATAGGGTCTCAAATGTAGAAAACCAACTTATGCTTGCTTAAGGGGAAAGGTGAGTTGAGGTGCTGCATAAAACCAGAGACTGAAATTAGCACAGATACCGTTCCATAAGCCAAATATGTAATAGACAAGAGCTACTCCTTGCTCAACGAAGTGGACTCAACACCCCATATTAAACGCCTAAGAATATACCTGACTAGTAAGAATCTTAAAACCTATGGATTTATATGTCTCCGAAAGAGAATCAAGCGTGTGTACAGCGGCATAAACGCAGCAGTGATAGGATTGGTGAGGTTCGGTGAGCAAATGCAGACCCTTTGAAGTCATATTGCATGGTACCCATTCCATGGGTCTCAACTCTCCAGGTTTAAGGGATTCTTCCTTCAGCTAAAACATGCATGTGGAACCCAGAGTATGATCCACCGTGTGATCGGGAAACGTGTTCAAATGTGTCTCAGTTTTCATCCCCTGGTACTCGGGTGCAACATTCCAGACGCTTTACTAACACTCTCCCCACTTGGAGAGTCAGTGCCTTTAACCTCCTGTTTGGCCCAGTTTGCAATTTCTGCGGAAAATGAACAGGAATAGGGAGAACCAATGAGAGACTAGCTGGAGGTGTCTGGACGGGCAAATTTAACTCTCATTTCCCACCAGGAAGAGGAATTAACCAAAGGCTCAGCGTGCCATGCCGGAACCACACTAGGGCCTGAAGCAATCCTGCGGTGTTGCGGCCAGCTCACAAGAAAGCGAGTTGAAGAAAGGAGCTCCGGGGCCCTGTAATTCACAAACCTCCAGAGTTATAAATGACAGCTATCGTCCAAAAATATATTGAAGTAAGCCTGCCAAGAGGACTTGAAAGCGAGGCAGAATTGCAGGAAACCGATTTCAGGAGGTAGACTGGAATTGCATGTAAAGCATAGGAAAAGAGGCAGAACGTCCACAATGATGCACTTGGCCAAAAAGGGCGTATGCGTTTTTTCCTGATTATATTCAGGAAAAAACGCATACGCCCTTTTTGGCCAACCAAGCAAGCTTGCAAAGGAAATCTGCACTACAATGAAGTCTCACTGCCCCCCGGTCAAAAGGGCCATCTGAAAAAAGTGTATAATCCAGAGAGGCAGGACAGGCCAATGAGAACTGGGAGCCTTGTTATGCTGATGGGTGCGATGTAAATTGCCAAAAGCCACTCTGGAGAAGTGTATGGTGTTTCCTGAGACATCTAAAAAACAAAGCAACAGAGCCTAGGGCACTTCCACTTATGGTCCTATAGCTTAGGGAAATTAAATTCAAAAAGACACAGCCACGCCAAAGTTTGGGACGGCTCTGTTTACAAGAACCTCGTTCACGGTACAAGTTCAATATCGCAGAAAGCGAAAAATGGATAAAGATGTTGTGGTACTTACGTAGAATGCAATATCACTCAGCAATGAAATCTATGTCATCAGGCCAGTAGCAGCATAATGAGTGGATTCAGGTACGATGATTCTAAGTGAAATAAGTCACACAGAAAAAGAAACATCATAAGGTATCACTAATACACGGAATGTAAACTTGGCTACACAGGAACTGAATTACAAATTAGAATAGGGTCTCAAATGTAGAAAACCAACTTATGCTTGCTTAAGGGGAAAGGTGAGTTGGGGTGCTGCATGAAACCAGAGATTGAAATCGGCACAGATACCTTTCCATAAGCCAAATATGTAATAGACAAGAGCTACTCCTTGCTCAACGAAGTGGACTCAAGACGCCATATTAAACGCCTAAGAATATACCTGACTAGTAAGAATCTTAAAACCTATGGATTTATATGTCTCCGAAAGAGAATCAAGCGTGTGTACAGCGGCATAAATGCAGCAGTGATAGGATTGGTGAGGTTCGGTGAGCAAATGCAGACCCTTTGAAGTCATATTGCATGGTACCCATTCCATGGGTCTCAACTCTCCAGGTTTAAGGGATTCTTCCTTCAGCTAAAACATGCATGTGGAACCCAGAGTATGATCCACCGTGTGATCGGGAAACGTGTTCAAATGTGTCTCAGTTTTCGTCCCCTGGTACTCGGGTGCCACATTCCAGACGCTTTACTAACACTCTCCCCACTTGGAGAGTCAGTGCCTTTAACCTCCTGTTTGTCCCAGTTTGAAATTTCTGTGGAAAATGAACAGGAATAGGGAGAACCAATGAGAGACTAGCTGGAGGTGTCTGGACGGGCAAATTTAACTCTCATTTCCCACCAGGAAGAGGAATTAACCAAAGGCTCAGCGTGCCATGCCGGAATCACACTAGGGCCTGAAACAATCCTGCAGTGTTGCGGTCAGCTCACAAGAAAGCGAGTTGAAGAAAGGAGCTCAGGGGCCCTGTAATTCACAAACCTGCAGAGTTATAAATGACAGCTATCGTCCAAAAATATATTGAAGTAAGGCTGCCAAGAGGACTTGAAAGCGGGGCAGAATTGCAGGAAACCGATTTCAGGAGGTAGACTGGAATTGCATGTAAAGCATAGGAAAAGAGGCAGAACGTCCACAATGATGCACTTGGCCAAAAAGGGCGTATGCGTTTTTTCCTGAATATATTCAGGAAAAAACGCATACGCCCTTTTTGGCCAACCAAGAAAGCTTGCAAATGAAATCTGCACTACAATGAACTCTCACTGCCCCCCGGTCAAAAGGGCCATCTGAAATAAGTGTAAAATCCAGAAAGGCAGGATAGGCCATGGAGAACTGGGAGCCTTGTTATGCTGCTGGGCGGGATGTAAATTGCCAACAGCCACTCTGGAGAAGTGTATGGTGTTTCCTGAAACATCTAAAAAACAAAGCAACAGAGCCTAGGGCACTTCCACTTATGGTCCTATAGCTTAGGGAAATTAAAATCAAAAAGACACAGTCACCCCAAAGTTTGGGACGGCTCTGTTTACAAGAACCTCGTATACAGTACAAGTTCAATATCGCAGAAAGCGAAAAATGGATAAAGAAGTTGTGGTACTTACGTACAACGCAATATCACTCAGCAATGAAATCTATGTCATCAGGCCAGTAGCAGCATAATGAGTGGATTCAGGTACGATGATTCTAAGTGAAATAAGTCACACAGAAAAAGAAACATCATAAGGTATCACTAATACACGGAATGTAAACTTGGCTACACAGGAACTGAATTACAAAACAGAACAGGGTCACAAATGTAGAAAACCAACTTATGCTTGCTTAAGGGGAATGGTGAGTTGGGGTGCTGCATAAAACCAGAGATTGAAATTAGCACAGATACCGTTCCATAAGCCAAATATGTAATAGACAAGAGCTACTCCTTGCTCAACGAAGTGGACTCAACACCCCATATTAAACGCCTAAGAATATACCTGACTAGTAAGAATCTTAAAACCTATGGATTTATATGTCTCCGAAAGAGAATCAAGCGTGTGTACAGCGGCATAAATGCAGCAGTGATAGGATTGGTGAGGTTCGGTGAGCAAATGCAGACCCTTTGAAGTCATATTGCATGGTACCCATTCCATGGGTCTCAACTCTCCAGGTTTAAGGGATTCTTCCTTCAGCTAAAACATGCATGTGGAACCCAGAGTATGATCCACCGTGTGATCGGGAAACGTGTTCAAATGTGTCTCAGTTTTCGTCCCCTGGTACTCGGGTGCAACATTCCAGACGCTTTACTAACACTCTCCCCACTTGGAGAGTCAGTGCCTTTTACCTCCTGTTTGGCCCAGTTTGCAATTTCTGTGGAAAATGAACAGGAATAGGGAGAACCAATGAGAGACTAGCTGGAGGTGTCTGGACGGGCAAATTTAACTCTCATTTCCCACCAGGAAGAGGAATTAACCAAAGGCTCAGCGTGCCATGCTGGAACCACACTAGGGCCTGAAGCAATCCTGCGGTGTCGCGGCCAGCTCACAAGAAAACGAGTTGAAGAAAGGAGTTCCGGGGCCCTGTAATTCACAAACCTGCAGAGTTATAAATGACAGCTATCGTCCAAAAATATATTGAAGTAATCCTGCCAAGAGGACTTGAAAGCGAGGTAGAATTGCAGGAAACCGATTTCAGGAGGTAGACTGGAATTGCATGTAAAGCATAGGAAAAGAGGCAGAACGTCCACAATGATGCACTTGGCCAAAAAGGGCGTATGCGTTTTATCCTGAATATATTCAGGAAAAAACGCATACGCCCTTTTTGGCAAACCAAGCAAGCTTGCAAAGGAAATCTGCACTACAATGAAGTCTCACTGCCCCCCGGTCAAAAGGGCCATCTGAAAAAAGTGTAAAATCCAGAAAGGGAGGACAGGCCATGGAGAACTGGGAGCCTTCTTATGCTGATGGGCGGGATGTAAATTGCCAACAGCCACTCTGGAGAAGTGTATGGTGTTTCCTGAAACATCTAAAAAACAAAGCAACAGAGCCTAGGGCACTTCCACTTATGGTCCTATAGCTTAGGGAAATTAAAATCAAAAAGACACAGCCACCCCAAAATTTGGGACGGCTCTGTTTACAAGAACTTCGTTTATGGTACAAGTTCAATATCACAGAAAGCGAAAAGTGGATAAAGAAGTTGTGGTTCTTACGTACAATGCAATATCACTCAGCAATGAAATCTATGTCATCAGGCAAGTAGCAGCATAATGAGTGGATTCAGGTACGATGATTCTAAGTGAAATAAGTCACACAGAAAAAGAAATATCATAAGATATCACTAATACACGGAATGTAAACTTGGCTACACAGGAACTGAATTACAAAACAGAATAGGGTCTCAAATGTAGAAAACCAACTTATGCTTGCTTAAGGGGAAAGGTGAGTTGAGGTGCTGCATAAAACCAGAGACTGAAATTAGCACAGATACCGTTCCATAAGCCAAATATGTAATAGACAAGAGCTACTCCTTGCTCAATGAAGTGGACTCAACACCCCATATTAAACGCCTAAGAATATACCTGACTAGTAAGAATCTTAAAACCTATGGATTTATATGTCTCCGAAAGAGAATCAAGCGTGTGTACAGCGGCATAAACGCAGCAGTGATAGGATTGGTGAGGTTCGGTGAGCAAATGCAGACCCTTTGAAGTCATATTGCATGGTACCCATTCCATGGGTCTCAACTCTCCAGGTTTAAGGGATTCTTCCTTCAGCTAAAACATGCATGTGGAACCCAGAGTATGATCCACCGTGTGATCGGGAAACGTGTTCAAATGTGTCTCAGTTTTCGTCCCTTGGTACTCGGGTGCAACATTCCAGACGCTTTACTAACACTCTCCCCACTTGGAGAGTCAGTGCCTTTAACCTCCTGTTTGGCCCAGTTTGCAATTTCTGCGGAAAATGAACAGGAATAGGGAGAACCAATGAGAGACTAGCTGGAGGTGTCTGGACGGGCAAATTTAACTCTCATTTCCCACCAGGAAGAGGAATTAACCAAAGGCTCAGCGTGCCATGCCGGAACCACACTAGGGCCTGAAGCAATCCTGCGGTGTTGCGGCCAGCTCACAAGAAAGCGAGTTGAAGAAAGGAGCTCCGGGGCCCTGTAATTCACAAAACTCCAGAGTTATAAATGACAGCTATCGTCCAAAAATATATTGAAGTAAGCCTGCCAAGAGGACTTGAAAGCGAGGCAGAATTGCAGGAAACCGATTTCAGGAGGTAGACTGGAATTGCATGTAAAGCATAGGAAAAGAGGCAGAACGTCCACAATGATGCACTTGGCCAAAAAGGGCGTATGCGTTTTTTCCTGATTATATTCAGGAAAAAACGCATACGCCCTTTTTGGCCAACCAACCAAGCTTGCAAAGGAAATCTGCACTACAATGAAGTCTCACTGCCCCCCGGTCAAAAGGGCCATCTGAAAAAAGTGTAAAATCCAGAAAGGGAGGACAGGCCATGGAGAACTGGGAGCCTTCTTATGCTGATGGGCGGGATGTAAATTGCCAACAGCCACTCTGGAGAAGTGTATGGTGTTTCCTGAAACATCTAAAAAACAAAGCAACAGAGCCTAGGGCACTTCCACTTATGGTCCTAGAGCTTAGGGAAATTAAAATCAAAAAGACACAGCCACCCCAAAGTTTGGGACGGCTCTGTTTACAAGAACCTCGTATACGGTACAAGTTCAATATCGCAGAAAGCGAAAAATGGATAAAGAAGTTGTGGTACTTACGTACAATGCAATATCACTCAGCAATGAAATCTATGTCATCAGGCCAGTAGAAGCATAATGAGTGGATTCAGGTACGATGATTCTAAGTGAAATAAGTCACACAGAAAAAGAAACATCATAAGGTATCAGTAATACACGGAATGTAAACTTGGCTACACAGGAACTGCATTACAAAACAGAACAGGGTCTCAAATGTAGATAACCAACTTATGCTTGCTTAAGGGGAAAGGTGAGTTGGGGTGCTGCATGAAACCAGAGATTGAAATTGGCACAGATACCGTTCCATAAGCCAAATATGTAATAGACAAGAGCTACTCCTTGCTCAACGAAGTGGACTCAAGACGCCATATTAAACGCCTAAGAATATACCTGACTAGTAAGAATCTTAAAACCTATGGATTTATATGTCTCCGAAAGAGAATCAAGCGTGTGTACAGCGGCACAAACGCAGCAATGATAGGATTGGTGAGGTTCGGTGAGCAAATACAGACCCTTTGAAGTCATATTGCATGGTACCCATTCCATGGGTCTCAACTCTCCAGGTTTAAGGGATTCTTCCTTCAGCTAAATCATGCATGTGGAACCCAGAGTATGATCCACCGTGTGATCGGGAAACGTGTTCAAATGTGTCTCAGTTTTCGTCCCCTGTTACTCGGGTGCAATATTCCAGACGCTTTACTAACACTCTCCCCACTTGGAGAGTCAGTGCCTTTTACCTCCTGTTTGGCCCAGTTTGCAATTTCTGTGGAAAATGAACAGGAATAGGGAGAACCAATGAGAGACTAGCTGGAGGTGTCTGGACGGGCAAATTTAACTCTCATTTCCCACCAGGAAGAGGAATTAACCAAAGGCTCAGCGAGCCATGCCGGAACCACACTAGGGCCTGAAGCAATCCTGCGGTGTTGCAGCCAGCTCACAAGAAAGCGAGTTGAAGAAACGAGCTCAGGGGCCCTGTAATTCACAAACCTGCAGAGTTATAAATGACAGCTATCGTCCAAAAATATATTGAAGTAAGCCTGCCAAGAGGACTTGAAAGCGAGGCAGAATTGCAGGAAACCGATTTCAGGAGGTAGACTGGAATTGCATGTAAAGCATAGGAAAAGAGGCAGAACGTCCACAATGATGCACTTGGCCAAAAAGGGCGTATGCGTTTTTTCCTGAATATATTCAGTAAAAAACGCATACGCCCTTTTTGGCCAACCAAGCAAGCTTGCAAAGGAAATCTGCACTACAATGAAGTCTCACTGCCCCCCGGTCAAAAGGGCAATCTGAAAAAAGTGTATAATCCAGAGAGGCAGGACAGGCCAATGAGAACTGGGAGCCTTGTTATGCTGATGGGCGCGATGTAAATTGCCAAAAGCCACTCTGGAGAAGTGTATGGTGTTTCCTGAGACATCTAAAAAACAAAGCAACAGAGCCTAGGGCACTTCCACTTATGGTCCTATAGCTTAGGGAAATTAAATTCAAAAAGACACAGCCACGCCAAAGTTTGGGACGGCTCTGTTTACAAGAACCTCGTTCACGGTACAAGTTCAATATCGCAGAAAGCGAAAAATGGATAAAGAAGTCGTGGTACTTACGTAGAATGCAATATCACTCAGCAATGAAATCTATGTCATCAGGCCATTAGCAGCATAATGAGTGGATTCAGGTACGATGATTCTAAGTGAAATAAGTCACACAGAAAAAGAAACATCATAAGGTATCACTAATACACGGAATGTAAACTTGGCTACACAGGAACTGAATTACAAATTAGAATAGGGTCTCAAATGTAGAAAACCAACTTATGCTTGCTTAAGGGGAAAGGTGAGTTGGGGTGCTGCATAAAACCAGAGATTGAAATCAGCACAGATACCTTTCCATAAGCCAAATATGTAATAGACAACAGCTACTCCTTGCTCAACGAAGTGGACTCAACACCCCATCTTAAACGCCTAAGAATATACCTGACTAGTAAGAATCTTAAAACCTATGGATTTATATGTCTCCGAAAGAGAATCAAGCGTGTGTACAGCGGCATAAATGCAGCAGTGATAGGATTGGTGAGGTTCGGTGAGCAAATGCAGACCCTTTGAAGTCATATTGCATGGTACCCATTCCATGGGTCTCAACTCTCCAGGTTTAAGGGATTCTTCCTTCAGCTAAAACATGCATGTGGAACCCAGAGTATGATCCACCGTGTGATCGGGAAACGTGTTCAAATGTGTCTCAGTTTTCGTCCCCTGGTACACGGGTGCCACATTCCAGACGCTTTACTAACACTCTCCCCACTTGGAGAGTCAGTGCCTTTAACCTCCTGTTTGTCCCAGTTTGAAATTTCTGTGGAAAATGAACAGGAATAGGGAGAACCAATGAGAGACTAGCTGGAGGTGTCTGGACGGGCAAATTTAACTCTCATTTCCCACCAGGAAGAGGAATTAACCAAAGGCTCAGCGTGCCATGCCGGAATCACACTAGGGCCTGAAACAATCCTGCAGTGTTGCGGTCAGCTCACAAGAAAGCGAGTTGAAGAAAGGAGCTCAGGGGCCCTGTAATTCACAAACCTGCAGAGTTATAAATGACAGCTATCGTCCAAAAATATATTGAAGTAAGGCTGCCAAGAGGACTTGAAAGCGGGGCAGAATTGCAGGAAACCGATTTCAGGAGGTAGACTGGAATTGCATGTAAAGCATAGGAAAAGAGGCAGAACGTCCACAATGATGCACTTGGCCAAAAAGGGCGTATGCGTTTTTTCCTGAATATATTCAGGAAAAAACGCATACGCCCTTTTTGGCCAACCAAGCAAGCTTGCAAAGGAAATCTGCACTACAATGAAGTCTCACTGCCCCCTGGTCAAAAGGGCCATCTGAAAAAAGTGTAAAATCCAGAAAGGTAGGACAGGCCATGGAGAACTGGGAGCCTTCTTATGCTGATGGGCGGGATGTAAATTGCCAACAGCCACTCTGGAGAAGTGTATGGTGTTTCCTGAAACATCTAAAAAACAAAGCAACAGAGCCTAGGGCACTTCCACTTATGGTCCTATAGCTTAGGGAAATTAAAATCAAAAAGACACAGCCACCCCAAAGTTTGGGACGGCTCTGTTTACAAGAACCTCGTTTATGGTACAAGTTCAATATCGCAGAAAGCGAAAAATGGATAAAGAAGTTGTGGTACTTACGTAGAATGCAATATCACTCAGCAATGAAATCTATGTCATCAGGCCAGTAGCAGCATAATGAGTGGATTCAGGTACGATGATTCTAAGTGAAATAAGTCACACAGAAAAAGAAACATCATAAGATATCACTAATACACGGAATGTAAACTTGGCTACACAGGAACTGAATTACAAAACAGAACAGGGTCTCAAATGTAGAAAACCAACTTATGCTTGCTTAAGGGCAATGGTGAGTTGGGGTGCTGCATAAAACCAGAGATTGAAATTAGCACAGATACCGTTCCATAAGCCAAATATGTAATAGACAAGAGCTACTCCTTGCTCAACGAAGTGGACTCAACACCCCATATTAAACGCCTAAGAATATACCTGACTAGTAAGAATCTTAAAACCTATGGATTTATATGTCTCCGAAAGAGAATCAAGCGTGTGTACAGCGGCATAAATGCAGCAGTGATAGGATTGGTGAGGTTCGGTGAGCAAATGCAGACCCTTTGAAGTCATATTGCATGGTACCCATTCCATGGGTCTCAACTCTCCAGGTTTAAGGGATTCTTCCTTCAGCTAAAACATGCATGTGGAACCCAGAGTATGATCCACCGTGTGATCGGGAAACGTGTTCAAACGTGTCTCAGTTTTCGTCCCCTGGTACTCGGGTGCAACATTCCAGACGCTTTACTAACACTCTCCCCACTTGGAGAGTCAGTGCCTTTAAACTCCTGTTTGGCCCAGTTTGCAATTTCTGCGGAAAATGAACAGGAATAGGGAGAACCAATGAGAGACTAGCTGGAGGTGTCTGGACGGGCAAATTTAACTCTCATTTCCCACCAGGAAGAGGAATTAACCAAAGGCTCAGCGTGCCATGCTGGAACCACACTAGGGCCTGAAGCAATCCTGCGGTGTCGCGGCCAGCTCACAAGAAAACGAGTTGAAGAAAGGAGCTCCGGGGCCCTGTAATTCACAAACCTGCAGAGTTATAAATGACAGCTATCGTCCAAAAATATATTGAAGTAATCCTGCCAAGAGGACTTGAAAGCGAGGTAGAATTGCAGGAAACCGATTTCAGGAGGTAGACCGGAATTGCATGTAAAGCATAGGAAAAGAGGCAGAACGTCCAAAATGATGCACTTGGCCAAAAAGGGCGTATGCGTTTTATCCTGAATATATTCAGGAAAAAACGCATACGCCCTTTTTGGCAAACCAAGCAAGCTTGCAAAGGAAATCTGCACTGCAATGAAGTCTCACTGCCCCCCGGTCAAAAGGGCCATCTGAAAAAAGTGTAAAATCCAGAAAGGGAGGACAGGCCATGGAGAACTGGGAGCCTTCTTATGCTGATGGGCGGGATGTAAATTGCCAACAGCCACTCTGGAGAAGTGTATGGTGTTTCCTGAAACATCTAAAAAACAAAGCAACAGAGCCTAGGGCACTTCCACTTATGGTCCTATAGCTTAGGGAAATTAAAATCAAAAAGACACAGCCACCCCAAAGTTTGGGACGGCTCTGTTTACAAGAACCTCGTTTACGGTACAAGTTCAATATCGCAGAAAGCGAAAAATGGATAAAGAAGTTGTGGTACTTACGTAGAATGCAATATCACTCAGCAATGAAATCTATGTCATCAGGCCAGTAGCAGCATAATGAGTGGATTCAGGTACGATGATTCTAAGTGAAATAAGTCACACAGAAAAAGAAACATCATAAGGTATCAGTAATACACGGAATGTAAACTTGGCTACACAGGAACTGCATTACAAAACAGAACAGGGACTCAAATGTAGAAAACCAACTTATGCTTGCTTAAGGGGAAAGGTGAGTTGGGGTGCTGCATGAAACCAGAGATTGAAATTGGCACAGATACCGTTCCATAAGCCAAATATGTAATAGACAAGAGCTACTCCTTGCTCAACGAGGTGGACTCAAGACGCCATATTAAACGCCTAAGAATATACCTGACTAGTAAGAATCTTAAAACCTATGGATTTATATGTCTCCGAAAGAGAATCAAGCGTGTGTACAGCGGCACAAACGCAGCAGTGATAGGATTGGTGAGGTTCGGTGAGCAAATACAGACCCTTTGAAGTCATATTGCATGGTACCCATTCCATGGGTCTCAACTCTCCAGGTTTAAGGGATTCTTCCTTCAGCTAAATCATGCATGTGGAACCCAGAGTATGATCCACCGTGTGATCGGGAAACGTGTTCAAATGTGTCTCAGTTTTTGTCCCCTGGTACTCGGGTGCAACATTCCAGATGCTTTACTAACACTCTCCCTACTTGGAGAGTCAGGGCTTTTAACCTCCTGTTTGGTCCAGTTTGCAATTTCTGCGGAAAATGAACAGGAATATGGAAAACCAATGAGAGACAAGCTGGAGGTGTCTGGACGGACAAATTTAACTCTCATTTCCCACCAGGAAGAGGAATTAACCAAAGGCTCAGCGAGCCATGCCGAAACCACACTAGGGCCTGAAGCAATCTTGCGGTGTTGCGGCCAGCTCACAAGAAAGCGAGTTGAAGAAAGCAGCTCAGGGGCACTGTAATTCACAAACCTGCAGAGTTATAAATGACAGCTATCGTCCAAAAATATATTGAAGTAAGGCTGCCAAGAGGACATGAAAGCAGGGCAGAATTGCAGGAAACCGATTTCAGGAGGTAGACTGGAATTGCATGTAAAGCATAGGAAAAGAGGCAGAAGATCCACACTGATGCACTTGGCCAAAAAGGGCGTATGTGTTTTTTCCTGAATATATTCAGGAAAAAACGCATATGCCCTTTTTGGCCAACCAAGCAAGATTGCAAAGGAAATCTGCACTACAATGAAGTCTTACTGACCCCCGGTCAAAAGGGCCATCTGAAAAAAGTGTAAAATCCAGAAAGGCAGGACAGGCCATGGAGAACTGGGAGCCTTGTTATGCTGCTGGGCGGGATGTAAATTGCCAACAGCCACTCTGGAGAAGTGTATGGTGTTTCCTGAAACATCTAAAAAACAAAGCAACAGAGCCTAGGGCACTTCCACTTATGGTCCTATAGCTTAGGGAAATTAAAATCAAAAAGACACAGCCACCCCAAAGTTTGGGACGGCTCTATTTACAAGAACCTCGTTTACGGTACAAGTTCAATATCGCAGAAAGCGAAAAATGGATAAAGAAGTTGTGGTACTTACGTAGAATGCAATATCACTCAGCAATGAAATCTATGTCATCAGGCCAGTAGCAGCATAATGAGTGGATTCAGGTACGATGATTCTAAGTGAAATAAGTCACACAGAAAAAGAAACATCATAAGGTATCACTAATACACGGAATGTAAACTTGGCTACACAGGAACTGCATTACAAAACAGAACAGGGACTCAAATGTAGAAAACCAACTTATGCTTGCTTAAGGGGAAAGGTGAGTTGGGGTGCTGCATGAAACCAGAGATTGAAATTGGCACAGATACCGTTCCATAAGCCAAATATGTAATAGAGAAGAGCTACTCCTTGCTCAACGAAGTGGACTCAAGACGCCATATTAAACGCCTAAGAATATACCTGACTAGTAAGAATCTTAAAACCTATGGATTTATATGTCTCCGAAAGAGAATCAAGCGTGTGTACAGCGGCACAAACGCAGCAGTGATAGGATTGGTGAGGTTCGGTGAGCAAATACAGACCCTTTGAAGTCATATTGCATGGTACCCATTCCATGGGTCTCAACTCTCCAGGTTTAAGGGATTCTTCCTTCAGCTAAATCATGCATGTGGAACCCAGAGTATGATCCACCGTGTGATCAGGAAACGTGTTCAAATGTGTCTCAGTTTTTGTCCCCTGGTACTCGGGTGCAACATTCCAGATGCTTTACTAACACTCTCCCTACTTGGAGAGTCAGGGCTTTTAACCTCCTGTTTGGTCCAGTTTGCAATTTCTGCGGAAAATGAACAGGAATATGGAAAACCAATGAGAGACAAGCTGGAGGTGTCTGCACGGACAAATTTAACTCTCATTTCCCACCAGGAAGAGGAATTAACCAAAGGCTCAGCGAGCCATGCTGGAACCACACTAGGGCCTGAAGCAATCCTGCGGTGTTGCGGCCAGCTCAAAAGAAAGCGAGTTGAAGAATGGAGCTCAGGGGCACTGTAATTCACAAAACTGCAGAGTTATAAATGACAGCTATCATCCAAAAATATATTGAAGTAAGGCTGCCAAGAGGACTTGAAAGCAGGGCAGAATTGCAGGAAACCAATTTCAGGAGGTAGACTGGAATTGCATGTAAAGCATAGGAAAAGAGGCAGAACGTCCACAATGATGCACTTGGCCAAAAAGGGCGTATGCGTTTTTTCCTGAATATATTCAGGAAAAAACGCATACGCCTTTTTGGCCAACCAAGCAAGCTTGCAAAGGAAATCTGCACTACAATGAAGTCTCACTGCCCCCCGGTCAAAAGGGCCATCTGAAAAAAGTGTATAATCCAGAGAGGCAGGACAGGCCAATGAGAACTGGGAGCCTTGTTATGCTGATGGTTGCGATGTAAATTGCCAAAAGCCACTCTGGAGAAGTGTATAGTGTTTCCTGAAACATCTAAAAAACAAAGCAACAGAGCCTAGGGCACTTCCACTTATGGTCCTATAGCTTAGGGAAATTAAATTCAAAAAGACACAGCCACCCCAAAGTTTGGGACGGCTCTGTTTACAAGAACCTCGTTCATGTTACAAGTTCAATATCGCAGAAAGCGAAAAATGGATAAAGATGTTGTGGTACTTACGTAGAATGCAATATCACTCAGCAATGAAATCTATGTCATCAGGCCAGTAGCAGCATAATGAGTGGATTCAGGTACGATGATTCTAAGTGAAATAAGTCACACAGAAAAAGAAACATCATAAGGTATCACTAATACACGGAATGTAAACTTGGCTACACAGGAACTGAATTACAAAACAGAATAGGGTCTCAAATGTAGAAAACCAACTTATGCTTGCTTAAGGGGAAAGGTGAGTTGGGGTGCTGCATAAAACCAGAGATTGAAATCAGCACAGATACCTTTCCATAAGCCAAATATGTAATAGACAAGAGCTACTCCTTGCTCAACGAAGTGGACTAAACACCCCATCTTAAACGCCTAAGAATATACCTGACTAGTAAGAATCTTAAAACCTATGGATTTATATGTCTCCGAAAGAGAATCAAGCGTGTGTACAGCGGCATAAATGCAGCAGTGATAGGATTGGTGAGGTTCGGTGAGCAAATGCAGACCCTTTGAAGTCATATTGCATGGTACCCATTCCATGGGTCTCAACTCTCCAGGTTTAAGGGATTCTTCCTTCAGCTAAAACATGCATGTGGAACCCAGAGTATGATCCACCGTGTGATCGGGAAACGTGTTCAAATGTGTCTCAGTTTTCGTCCCCTGGTACTCGGGTGCCACATTCCAGACGCTTTACTAACACTCTCCCCACTTGGAGAGTCAGTGCCTTTAACCTCCTGTTTGTCCCAGTTTGCAATTTCTGTGGAAAATGAACAGGAATAGGGAGAACCAATGAGAGACTAGCTGGAGGTGTCTGGACAGGCAAATTTAACTCTCATTTCCCACCAGGACGAGGAATTAACCAAAGGCTCAGCGTGCCATGCCGGAACCACACTAGGGCCTGAAGCAATCGTGCGGTGTTGCGGCCAGCTCACAAGAAAGCGAGTTGAAGAAAGGAGCTCAGGGGCCCTGTAATTCACAAACCTGCAGAGTTATAAATGACAGCTATCGTCCAAAAATATATTGAAGTAAGGCTGCCAAGAGGACTTGAAAGCGGGGCAGAATTGCAGGAAACCGATTTCAGGAGGTAGACTGGAATTGCATGTAAAGCATAGGAAAAGAGGCAGAACGTCCACAATGATGCACTTGGCCAAAAAGGGCGTATGCGTTTTTTCCTGAATATATTCAGGAAAAAACGCATACGCCCTTTTTGGCCAACCAAGCAAGCTTGCAAATGAAATCTGCACTACAATGAACTCTCACTGCCCCCCGGTCAAAAGGGCCATCTGAAATAAGTGTAAAATCGAGAAAGGCAGGATAGGCCATGGAGAACTGGGAGCCTTGTTATGCTGCTGGGCGGGATGTAAATTGCCAACAGCCACTCTGGAGAAGTGTATGGTGTTTCCTGAAACATCTAAAAAACAAAGCAACAGAGCCTAGGGCACTTCCACTTATGGTCCTATAGCTTAGGGAAATTAAAATCAAAAAGACTCAGTCACCCCAAAGTTTGGGACGGCTGTGTTTACAAGAACCTCGTATACAGTACAAGTTCAATATCGCAGAAAGCAAAAAATGGATAAAGAAGTTGTGGTACTTACGTACAACGCAATATCACTCAGCAATGAAATCTATGTCATCAGGCCAGTAGAAGCATAATGAGTGGATTCAGGTACGATGATTCTAAGTGAAATAAGTCACACAGAAAAAGAAACATCATAAGGTATCACTAATACACGGAATGTAAACTTGGCTACACAGGAACTGAATTACAAAACAGAACAGGGTCACAAATGTAGAAAACCAACTTATGCTTGCTTAAGGGGAATGGTGAGTTGGGGTGCTGCATAAAACCAGAGATTGAAATTAGCACAGATACCGTTCCATAAGCCAAATATGTAATAGACAAGAGCTACTCCTTGCTCAACGAAGTGGACTCAACACCCCATATTAAACGCCTAAGAATATACCTGACTAGTAAGAATCTTAAAACCTATGGATTTATATGTCTCCGAAAGAGAATCAAGCGTGTGTACAGCGGCATAAATGCAGCAGTGATAGGATTGGTGAGGTTCGGTGAGCAAATGCAGACCCTTTGAAGTCATATTGCATGGTACCCATTCCATGGGTCTCAACTCTCCAGGTTTAAGGGATTCTTCCTTCAGCTAAAACATGCATGTGGAACCCAGAGTATGATCCACCGTGTGATCGGGAAACGTGTTCAAATGTGTCTCAGTTTTCGTCCCCTGGTACTCGGGTGCAACATTCCAGACGCTTTACTAACACTCTCCCCACTTGGAGAGTCAGTGCCTTTAAACTCCTGTTTGGCCCAGTTTGTAATTTCTGCGGAAAATGAACAGGAATAGGGAGAACCAATGAGAGACTAGCTGGAGGTGTCTGGACGGGCAAATTTAACTCTCATTTCCCACCAGGAAGAGGAATTAACCAAAGGCTCAGCGTGCCATGCCGGAACCACACTAGGGCCTGAAGCAATCCTGCGGTGTTGCGGCCAGCTCACAAGAAAACGAGTTGAAGAAAGGAGCTCCGGGACCCTGTAATTCACAAACCTGCAGAGTTATAAATGACAGCTATCGTCCAAAAATATATTGAAGTAAGCCTGCCAAGAGGACTTGAAAGCGAGGTAGAATTGCGGGAAACCGATTTCAGGAGGTAGACTGGAATTGCATGTAAAGCATAGGAAAAGAGGCAGAACGTCCACAATGATGCACTTGGCCAAAAAGGGCGTATGCGTTTTTTCCTGAATATATTCAGGAAAAAACGCATACGCACTTTTTGGCCAACCAAGCAAGCTTGCAAAGGAAATCTGCACTACAATGAAGTCTCACTGCCTTCCGGTCAAAAGGGCCATCTGAAAAAAGTGTAAAATCCAGAAAGGGAGGACAGGCCATGGAGAACTGGGAGCCTTCTTATGCTGATGGGCGGGATGTAAATTGCCAACAGCCACTCTGGAGAAGTGTATGGTGTTTCCTGAAACATCTAAAAAACAAAGCAACACAGCCTAGGGCACTTCCACTTATGGTCCTATAGCTTAGGGAAATTAAAATCAAAAAGACACAGCAACCCCAAAGTTTGGGACGGCTCTGTTTACAAGAACCTCGTTTACGGTACAAGTTCAATATCGCAGAAAGCAAAAAATGGATAAAGAATTTGTGGTACTTACGTAGAATGCAATATCACTCAGCAATGAAATCTATGTCATCAGGCAAGTAGCAGCATAATGAGTGGATTCAGGTACGATGATTCTAAGTGAAATAAGTCACACAGAAAAAGAAACATCATAAGGTATCAGTAATACACGGAATGTAAACTTGGCTACACAGGAACTGCATTACAAAACAGAACAGGGACTCAAATGTAGAAAACCAACTTATGCTTGCTTAAGGGGAAAGGTGAGTTGGGGTGCTGCATGAAACCAGAGATTGAAATTGGCACAGATACCGTTCCATAAGCCAAATATGTAATAGACAAGAGCTACTCCTTGCTCAACGAAGTGGACTCAAGACGCCATATTAAACGCCTAAGAATAAACCTGACTAGTAAGAATCTTAAAACCTATGGATTTATATGTCTCCGAAAGAGAATCAAGCGTGTGTACAGCGGCACAAACGCAGCAGTGATAGGATTGGTGAGGTTCGGTGAGCAAATACAGACCCTTTGAAGTCATATTGCATGGTACCCATTCCATGGGTCTCAACTCTCCAGGTTTAAGGGATTCTTCCTTCAGCTAAATCATGCATGTGGAACCCAGAGTATGATCCACCGTGTGATCGGGAAACGTGTTCAAATGTGTCTCAGTTTTTGTCCCCTGGTACTCGGGTGCAACATTCCAGATGCTTTACTAACACTCTCCCTACTTGGAGAGTCAGGGCTTTTAACCTCCTGTTTGGTCCAGTTTGAAATTTCTGCGGAAAATGAACAGGAATAGGGAAAACCAATGAGAGACAAGCTGGAGGTGTCTGGACGGACAAATTTAACTCTCATTTCCCACCAGGAAGAGGAATTAACCAAAGTCTTAGCGAGCCATGCCGAAACCACACTAGGGCCTGAAGCAATCTTGCGGTGTTGCGGCCAGCTCACAAGAAAGCGAGTTAAAGAAAGCAGCTCAGGGGCCCTGTAATTCACAAACCTGCAGAGTTATAAATGACAGCTATCGTCCAAAAATATATTGAAGTAAGGCTGCCAAGAGGACTTGAAAGCGGGGCAGAATTGCAGGAAACCGATTTCAGGAGGTAGACTGGAATTGCATGTAAAGCATAGGAAAAGAGGCAGAACGTCCACAATGATGCACTTGGCCAAAAAGGGCGTATGCGTTTTTTCCTGAATATATTCAGGAAAAAACGCATACGCCCTTTTTGGCCAACCAAGCAAGCTTGCAAATGAAATCTGCACTACAATGAACTCTCACTGCCCCCCGGTCAAAAGGGCCATCTGAAATAAGTGTAAAATCGAGAAAGGCAGGATAGGCCATGGAGAACTGGGAGCCTTGTTATGCTGCTGGGCGGGATGTAAATTGCCAACAGCCACTCTGGAGAAGTGTATGGTGTTTCCTGAAACATCTAAAAAACAAAGCAACAGAGCCTAGGGCACTTCCACTTATGGTCCTATAGCTTAGGGAAATTAAAATCAAAAAGACTCAGTCACCCCAAAGTTTGGGACGGCTGTGTTTACAAGAACCTCGTATACAGTACAAGTTCAATATCGCAGAAAGCAAAAAATGGATAAAGAAGTTGTGGTACTTACGTACAACGCAATATCACTCAGCAATGAAATCTATGTCATCAGGCCAGTAGAAGCATAATGAGTGGATTCAGGTACGATGATTCTAAGTGAAATAAGTCACACAGAAAAAGAAACATCATAAGGTATCACTAATACACGGAATGTAAACTTGGCTACACAGGAACTGAATTACAAAACAGAACAGGGTCACAAATGTAGAAAACCAACTTATGCTTGCTTAAGGGGAATGGTGAGTTGGGGTGCTGCATAAAACCAGAGATTGAAATTAGCACAGATACCGTTCCATAAGCCAAATATGTAATAGACAAGAGCTACTCCTTGCTCAACGAAGTGGACTCAACACCCCATATTAAACGCCTAAGAATATACCTGACTAGTAAGAATCTTAAAACCTATGGATTTATATGTCTCCGAAAGAGAATCAAGCGTGTGTACAGCGGCATAAATGCAGCAGTGATAGGATTGGTGAGGTTCGGTGAGCAAATGCAGACCCTTTGAAGTCATATTGCATGGTACCCATTCCATGGGTCTCAACTCTCCAGGTTTAAGGGATTCTTCCTTCAGCTAAAACATGCATGTGGAACCCAGAGTATGATCCACCGTGTGATCGGGAAACGTGTTCAAATGTGTCTCAGTTTTCGTCCCCTGGTACTCGGGTGCAACATTCCAGACGCTTTACTAACACTCTCCCCACTTGGAGAGTCAGTGCCTTTAAACTCCTGTTTGGCCCAGTTTGTAATTTCTGCGGAAAATGAACAGGAATAGGGAGAACCAATGAGAGACTAGCTGGAGGTGTCTGGACGGGCAAATTTAACTCTCATTTCCCACCAGGAAGAGGAATTAACCAAAGGCTCAGCGTGCCATGCCGGAACCACACTAGGGCCTGAAGCAATCCTGCGGTGTTGCGGCCAGCTCACAAGAAAACGAGTTGAAGAAAGGAGCTCCGGGACCCTGTAATTCACAAACCTGCAGAGTTATAAATGACAGCTATCGTCCAAAAATATATTGAAGTAAGCCTGCCAAGAGGACTTGAAAGCGAGGTAGAATTGCGGGAAACCGATTTCAGGAGGTAGACTGGAATTGCATGTAAAGCATAGGAAAAGAGGCAGAACGTCCACAATGATGCACTTGGCCAAAAAGGGCGTATGCGTTTTTTCCTGAATATATTCAGGAAAAAACGCATACGCACTTTTTGGCCAACCAAGCAAGCTTGCAAAGGAAATCTGCACTACAATGAAGTCTCACTGCCTTCCGGTCAAAAGGGCCATCTGAAAAAAGTGTAAAATCCAGAAAGGGAGGACAGGCCATGGAGAACTGGGAGCCTTCTTATGCTGATGGGCGGGATGTAAATTGCCAACAGCCACTCTGGAGAAGTGTATGGTGTTTCCTGAAACATCTAAAAAACAAAGCAACACAGCCTAGGGCACTTCCACTTATGGTCCTATAGCTTAGGGAAATTAAAATCAAAAAGACACAGCAACCCCAAAGTTTGGGACGGCTCTGTTTACAAGAACCTCGTTTACGGTACAAGTTCAATATCGCAGAAAGCAAAAAATGGATAAAGAATTTGTGGTACTTACGTAGAATGCAATATCACTCAGCAATGAAATCTATGTCATCAGGCAAGTAGCAGCATAATGAGTGGATTCAGGTACGATGATTCTAAGTGAAATAAGTCACACAGAAAAAGAAACATCATAAGGTATCAGTAATACACGGAATGTAAACTTGGCTACACAGGAACTGCATTACAAAACAGAACAGGGACTCAAATGTAGAAAACCAACTTATGCTTGCTTAAGGGGAAAGGTGAGTTGGGGTGCTGCATGAAACCAGAGATTGAAATTGGCACAGATACCGTTCCATAAGCCAAATATGTAATAGACAAGAGCTACTCCTTGCTCAACGAAGTGGACTCAAGACGCCATATTAAACGCCTAAGAATAAACCTGACTAGTAAGAATCTTAAAACCTATGGATTTATATGTCTCCGAAAGAGAATCAAGCGTGTGTACAGCGGCACAAACGCAGCAGTGATAGGATTGGTGAGGTTCGGTGAGCAAATACAGACCCTTTGAAGTCATATTGCATGGTACCCATTCCATGGGTCTCAACTCTCCAGGTTTAAGGGATTCTTCCTTCAGCTAAATCATGCATGTGGAACCCAGAGTATGATCCACCGTGTGATCGGGAAACGTGTTCAAATGTGTCTCAGTTTTTGTCCCCTGGTACTCGGGTGCAACATTCCAGATGCTTTACTAACACTCTCCCTACTTGGAGAGTCAGGGCTTTTAACCTCCTGTTTGGTCCAGTTTGAAATTTCTGCGGAAAATGAACAGGAATAGGGAAAACCAATGAGAGACAAGCTGGAGGTGTCTGGACGGACAAATTTAACTCTCATTTCCCACCAGGAAGAGGAATTAACCAAAGTCTTAGAGAGCCATGCCGAAACCACACTAGGGCCTGAAGCAATCTTGCGGTGTTGCGGCCAGCTCACAAGAAAGCGAGTTGAAGAAAGCAGCTCAGGGGCACTGTAATTCACAAAACTGCAGAGTTATAAATGACAGCTATTGTCCAAAAATATATTGAAGTAAGGCTGCCAAGAGGACATGAAAGCAGGGCAGAATTGCAGGAAACCGATTTCAGGAGGTAGACTGGAATTGCATGTAAAGCATAGGAAAAGAGGCAGAAGATCCACACTGATGCACTTGGCCAAAAAGGGCGTATGTGTTTTTTCTTGAATATATTCAGGAAAAAACGCATATGCCCTTTTTGGCCAACCAAGCAAGATTGCAAAGGAAATCTGCACTACAATGAAGTCTTACTGACCCCTGGTCAAAAGGGCCATCTGAAAAAAGTGTAAAATCCAGAAAGGGAGGACAGGCCATGGAGAACTGGGAGCCTTCTTATGCTGATGGGCGGGATGTAAATTGCCAACAGCCACTCTGGAGAAGTGTATGGTGTTTCCTGAAACATCTAAAAAACAAAGCAACAGAGCCTAGGGCACTTCCACTTATGGTCCTATAGATTAGGGAAATTAAAATCAAAAAGACACAGCCACCCCAAAGTTTGGGACGGCTCTGTTTACAAGAACCTCGTTTACGGTACAAGTTCAATATCGCAGAAAGCGAAAAATGGATAAAGAAGTTGTGGTACTTACGTAGAATGCAATATCACTCAGCAATGAAATCTATGTCATCAGGCCAGTAGCAGCATAATGAGTGGATTCAGGTACGATGATTCTAAGTGAAATAAGTCACACAGAAAAAGAAACATCATAAGGTATCACTAATACACGGAATGTAAACTTGGCTACACAGGAACTGAATTACAAAACAGAACAGGGTCTCAAATGTAGAAAACCAACTTATGCTTGCTTAAGGGGAATGGTGAGATGGGGTGCTGCATAAAACCAGAGGTTGAAATTAGCACAGATACCTTTCCATAAGCCAAATATGTAATAGACAAGAGCTACTCCTTGCTCAACGAAGTGAACTCAACACCCCATCTTAAACGCCTAAGAATATACCTGACTAGTTAGAATCTTAAAACCTATGGATTTATATGTCTCCGAAAGACAATCAAGCGTGTGTACAGCGGAATAAATGCAGCAGTGATAGGATTGGTGAGGTTCGGTGAGCAAATGCAGACCCTTTGAAGTCATATTGCATGGTACCCATTCCATGGGTCTCAACTCTCCAGGTTTAAGGGATTCTTCCTTCAGCTAAATCATGCATGTGGAACCCAGAGTATGATCCACCGTGTGATCGGGAAACGTGTTCAAATGTGTCTCAGTTTTTGTCCCCTGGTACTCGGGTGCAACATTCCAGATGCTTTAGTAACACTCTCCCTACTTGGAGAGTCAGGGCTTTTAACCTCCTGTTTGGTCCAGTTTGCAATTTCTGCGGAAAATGAACAGGAATAGGGAAAACCAATGAGAGACAAGCTGGAGGTGTCTGGACGGACAAATTTAACTCTCATTTCCCACCAGGAAGAGGAATTAACCAAAGGCTCAGCGAGCCATGCCGAAACCACACTAGGGCCTGAAGCAATCTTGCGGTGTTGCGGCCAGCTCACAAGAAAGCGAGTTGAAGAAAGCAGCTCAGGGGCACTGTAATTCACAAAACTGCAGAGTTATAAATGACAGCTATCGTCCAAAAATATTTTGAAGTAAGTCTGCCAAGAGGACATGAAAGCAGGGCAGAATTGCAGGAAACCGATTTCAGGAGGTAGACTGGAATTGCATGTAAAGCATAGGAAAAGAGGCAGAAGATCCACACTGATGCACTTGGCCAAAAAGGGCGTATGTGTTTTTTCTTGAATATATTCAGGAAAAAACGCATATGCCCTTTTTGGCCAACCAAGCAAGATTGCAAAGGAAATCTGCACTACAATGAAGTCTTACTGACCCCCGGTCAAAAGGGCCATCTGAAAAAAGTGTAAAATCCAGAAAGGCAGGACAGGCCATGGAGAACTGGGAGCCTTGTTATGCTGAAGGGCGGGATGTCAATTGCAAACAGCCACTCTGGAGAAGTGTATGGTGTTTCCTGAGACATCTAAAAAACAAAGCAACAGAGCCTAGGGCACTTCCACTTATGGTCCTATAGCTTAGGGAAATTAAAATCAAAAAGACACAGCCACGCCAAAGTTTGGGACGGCTCTGTTTACAAGAACCTCGTATACGGTACAAGTTCAATATCGCAGAAAGCGAAAAATGGATAAAGAAGTCGTGGTACTTACGTACAACGCAATATCACTCAGCAATGAAATCTATGTCATCAGGCCAGTAGCAGCATAATGAGTGGATTCAGGTACGATGATTCTAAGTGAAATAAGTCACACAGAAAAAGAAACATCATAAGGTATCACTAATACACGGAATGTAAACTTGGCTACACAGGAACTAAATTACAAAACAGAACAGGGTCTCAAATGTAGAAAACCAACTTATGCTTGCTTAAGGGGAATGGTGAGTTGGGGTGCTGCATAAAACCAGAGATTGAAATTAGCACAGATACAGTTCCATAAGCCAAATATGTAATAGACAAGAGCTACTCCTTGCTCAACGAAGTGGACTCAAGACGCCATATTAAATGCCTAAGAATATACCTGACTAGTAAGAATCTTAAAACCTATGGATTTATATGTCTCCGAAAGAGAATCAAGCGTGTGTACAGCGGCATAAATGCAGCAGTGATAGGATTGGTGAGGTTCGGTGAGCAAATGCAGACCCTTTGAAGTCATATTGCATGGTACCCATTCCATGGGTCTCAACTCTCCAGGTTTAAGGGATTCTTCCTTCAGCTAAAACATGCATGTGGAAAACAGAGTATGATCCACCGTGTGATCGGGAAACGTGTTCAAATGTGTCTCAGTTTTCGTCCCTTGGTACTCGGGTGCCACATTCCAGACGCTTTACGAACACTCTCCCCACTTGGAGAGTCAGTGTCTTTAACCTCCTGTTTGGCCCAGTTTGCAATTTCTGCGGAAAATGAACAGGAATAGGGAGAACCAATGAGAGACTAGCTGGAGGTGTCTGGACGGGCAAATTTAACTCTCATTTCCCACCAGGAAGAGGAATTAACCAAAGGCTCAGCGAGCCATGCCGGAACCACACTAGGGCCTGAAGCAATCCTGCGGTGTTGTGGCCAGCTCACAAGAAAGCGAGTTGAAGAATGGAGCTCCGGGGCCCTGTATTTCACAAATCTGCAGAGTTATAAATGACAGCTATCGTCCAAAAATATATTGAAGTAAGGCTGCCAAGAGGACTTGAAAGCGAGGCAGAATTGCAGGAAACCGATTTCAGGAGGTAGACTGGAATTGCATGTAAAGCATAGGAAAACAGGCAGAACGCCCACAATGATGCACTTGGCCAAAAAGGGCGTATGCGTTTTTTCCTGAATATATTCAGGAAAAAACGCATACGCCCTTTTTGGCCAACCAAGCAAGCTTGCAATGGAAATCTGCACTACAATGAAGTCTCACTACCCCCCGTCAAAAGGGCCATCTGAATAAAGTGTAAAATCCAGAGAGGCAGGACAGGCCAATGAGAAATGGGAGCCTTCTTATGCTGATGGGCGGGATGTAAATTGCCAACAGCCACTCTGGAGAAGTGTATGGTGTTTCCTGAAACATCTAAAAAACAAAGCAACAGAGCCTAGGGCACTTCCACTTATGGTCCTATAGCTTAGGGAAATTAAAATCAAAAAGACACAGCCACCCCAAAGTTTGGGACGGCTCTGTTTACAAGAACCTCGTATACGGTACAAGTTCAATATCGCAGAAAGCGAAAAATGGATAAAGAAGTTGTGGTACTTACGTACAATGCAATATCACTCAGCAATGAAATCTATGTCATCAGGCCATTAGCAGCATAATGAGTGGATTGAGGCACGATGATTCTAAGTGAAATAAGTCACACAGAAAAAGAAACATCATAAGGTATCACTAATACACGGAATGTAAACTTGGCTACACAGGAACTGAATTACAAAACAGAACAGGGTCTCAAATGTAGAAAACCAACTTATGCTTGCTTAAGGGCAATGGTGAGTTGGGGTGCTGCATAAAACCAGAGATTGAAATTAGCACAGATACCGTTCCATAAGCCAAGTATGTAATAGACAAGAGCTACTCCTTGCTCAACGAAGTGGACTCAACACCCCATATTAAACGCCTAAGAATATACTTGACTAGAAAGTATCTTAAAACCTATGGATTTATATGTCTCCGAAAGAGAATCAAGCGTGTGTACAGCGGCATAAATGCAGCAGTGATAGAATTGCTGAGGTTCGGTGAGCAAATGCAGACCCTTTGAATTCATATTGCATGGTACCCATTCCATGGGTCTCAACTCTCCAGGTTTAAGGGATTCTTCCTTCAGCTAAAACATGCATGTGGAACCCAGAGTATGATCCACCGTGTGATCGGGAAACGTGTTCAAATGTGTCTCAGTTTTCGTCCCCTGGTACTCGGGTGCAACATTCCAGACGCTTTACTAACACTCTCCCCACTTGGAGAGTCAGTGCCTTTAAACTCCTGTTTGGCCCAGTTTGCAATTTCTGCGGAAAATGAACAGGAATAGGGAGAACCAATGAGAGACTAGCTGGAGGTGTCTGGACGGGCAAATTTAACTCTCATTTCCCACCAGGAAGAGGAATTAACCAAAGGCTCAGCGTGCCATGCCGGAACCACACTAAGGCCTGAAGCAATCTTGCGGTGTTGCGGCCAGCTCACAAGAAAGCGAGTTGAAGAAAGGAGCTCCGGGGCCCTGTAATTCACAAACCTGCAGAGTTATAAATGACAGCTATCGTCCAAAAATATATTGAAGTAAGCCTGCCAAGAGGACTTGAAACCGAGGCAGAATTGCAGGAAACCGATTTCAGGAGGTAGACTGGAATGGCATGTAAAGCATAGGAAAAGAGGCAGAACGTCCACAATGATGCACTTGGCCAAAAAGGGCGTATGCGTTTTTTCCTGAATATATTCAGGAAAAAACGCATACGCCCTTTTTGGCAAACCAAGCAAGCTTGCAAAGGAAATCTGCACTACAATGAAGTCTCACTGCCCCCTGGTCAAAAGGGCCATCTGAAAAAAGTGTAAAATCCAGAAAGGGAGGACAGGCCATGGAGAACTGGGAGCCTTCTTATGCTGATGGGCGGGATGTAAATTGCCAACAGCCACTCTGGAGAAGTGTATGGTGTTTCCTGAAACATCTAAAAAACAAAGCAACAGAGCCTAGGGCACTTCCACTTATGGTCCTATAGATTAGGGAAATTAAAATCAAAAAGACACAGCCACCCCAAAGTTTGGGACGGCTCTGTTTACAAGAACCTCGTTTACGGTACAAGTTCAATATCGCAGAAAGCGAAAAATGGATAAAGAAGTTGTGGTACTTACGTAGAATGCAATATCACTCAGCAATGAAATCTATGTCATCAGGCCAGTAGCAGCATAATGAGTGGATTCAGGTACGATGATTCTAAGTGAAATAAGTCACACAGAAAAAGAAACATCATAAGGTATCACTAATACACGGAATGTAAACTTGGCTACACAGGAACTGAATTACAAAACAGAACAGGGTCTCAAATGTAGAAAACCAACTTATGCTTGCTTAAGGGGAATGGTGAGATGGGGTGCTGCATAAAACCAGAGGTTGAAATTAGCACAGATACCTTTCCATAAGCCAAATATGTAATAGACAAGAGCTACTCCTTGCTCAACGAAGTGAACTCAACACCCCATCTTAAACGCCTAAGAATATACCTGACTAGTTAGAATCTTAAAACCTATGGATTTATATGTCTCCGAAAGACAATCAAGCGTGTGTACAGCGGAATAAATGCAGCAGTGATAGGATTGGTGAGGTTCGGTGAGCAAATGCAGACCCTTTGAAGTCATATTGCATGGTACCCATTCCATGGGTCTCAACTCTCCAGGTTTAAGGGATTCTTCCTTCAGCTAAATCATGCATGTGGAACCCAGAGTATGATCCACCGTGTGATCGGGAAACGTGTTCAAATGTGTCTCAGTTTTTGTCCCCTGGTACTCGGGTGCAACATTCCAGATGCTTTAGTAACACTCTCCCTACTTGGAGAGTCAGGGCTTTTAACCTCCTGTTTGGTCCAGTTTGCAATTTCTGCGGAAAATGAACAGGAATAGGGAAAACCAATGAGAGACAAGCTGGAGGTGTCTGGACGGACAAATTTAACTCTCATTTCCCACCAGGAAGAGGAATTAACCAAAGGCTCAGCGAGCCATGCCGAAACCACACTAGGGCCTGAAGCAATCTTGCGGTGTTGCGGCCAGCTCACAAGAAAGCGAGTTGAAGAAAGCAGCTCAGGGGCACTGTAATTCACAAAACTGCAGAGTTATAAATGACAGCTATCGTCCAAAAATATATTGAAGTAAGTCTGCCAAGAGGACATGAAAGCAGGGCAGAATTGCAGGAAACCGATTTCAGGAGGTAGACTGGAATTGCATGTAAAGCATAGGAAAAGAGGCAGAAGATCCACACTGATGCACTTGGCCAAAAAGGGCGTATGTGTTTTTTCTTGAATATATTCAGGAAAAAACGCATATGCCCTTTTTGGCCAACCAAGCAAGATTGCAAAGGAAATCTGCACTACAATGAAGTCTTACTGACCCCCGGTCAAAAGGGCCATCTGAAAAAAGTGTAAAATCCAGAAAGGCAGGACAGGCCATGGAGAACTGGGAGCCTTGTTATGCTGAAGGGCGGGATGTCAATTGCAAACAGCCACTCTGGAGAAGTGTATGGTGTTTCCTGAGACATCTAAAAAACAAAGCAACAGAGCCTAGGGCACTTCCACTTATGGTCCTATAGCTTAGGGAAATTAAAATCAAAAAGACACAGCCACGCCAAAGTTTGGGACGGCTCTGTTTACAAGAACCTCGTATACGGTACAAGTTCAATATCGCAGAAAGCGAAAAATGGATAAAGAAGTCGTGGTACTTACGTACAACGCAATATCACTCAGCAATGAAATCTATGTCATCAGGCCAGTAGCAGCATAATGAGTGGATTCAGGTACGATGATTCTAAGTGAAATAAGTCACACAGAAAAAGAAACATCATAAGGTATCACTAATACACGGAATGTAAACTTGGCTACACAGGAACTAAATTACAAAACAGAACAGGGTCTCAAATGTAGAAAACCAACTTATGCTTGCTTAAGGGGAATGGTGAGTTGGGGTGCTGCATAAAACCAGAGATTGAAATTAGCACAGATACAGTTCCATAAGCCAAATATGTAATAGACAAGAGCTACTCCTTGCTCAACGAAGTGGACTCAAGACGCCATATTAAATGCCTAAGAATATACCTGACTAGTAAGAATCTTAAAACCTATGGATTTATATGTCTCCGAAAGAGAATCAAGCGTGTGTACAGCGGCATAAATGCAGCAGTGATAGGATTGGTGAGGTTCGGTGAGCAAATGCAGACCCTTTGAAGTCATATTGCATGGTACCCATTCCATGGGTCTCAACTCTCCAGGTTTAAGGGATTCTTCCTTCAGCTAAAACATGCATGTGGAAAACAGAGTATGATCCACCGTGTGATCGGGAAACGTGTTCAAATGTGTCTCAGTTTTCGTCCCTTGGTACTCGGGTGCCACATTCCAGACGCTTTACGAACACTCTCCCCACTTGGAGAGTCAGTGCCTTTAACCTCCTGTTTGGCCCAGTTTGCAATTTCTGCGGAAAATGAACAGGAATAGGGAGAACCAATGAGAGACTAGCTGGAGGTGTCTGGACGGGCAAATTTAACTCTCATTTCCCACCAGGAAGAGGAATTAACCAAAGGCTCAGCGAGCCATGCCGGAACCACACTAGGGCCAGAAGCAATCCTGCGGTGTTGTGGCCAGCTCACAAGAAAGCGAGTTGAAGAATGGAGCTCCGGGGCCCTGTATTTCACAAATCTGCAGAGTTATAAATGACAGCTATCGTCCAAAAATATATTGAAGTAAGGCTGCCAAGAGGACTTGAAAGCGAGGCAGAATTGCAGGAAACCAATTTCAGGAGGTAGACTGGAATTGCATGTAAAGCATAGGAAAAGAGGCATAACGTCCACAATGATGCACTTGGCCAAAAAGGGCGTATGCGTTTTTTCCTGAATATATTCAGGAAAAAACGCATACGCCCTTTTTGGCCAACCAAGCAAGCTTGCAATGGAAATCTGCACTACAATGAAGTCTCACTACCCCCCGTCAAAAGGGCCATCTGAATAAAGTGTAAAATCCAGAGAGGCAGGACAGGCCAATGAGAAATGGGAGCCTTCTTATGCTGATGGGCGGGATGTAAATTGCCAACAGCCACTCTGGAGAAGTGTATGGTGTTTCCTGAAACATCTAAAAAACAAAGCAACAGAGCCTAGGGCACTTCCACTTATGGTCCTATAGCTTAGGGAAATTAAAATCAAAAAGACACAGCCACCCCAAAGTTTGGGACGGCTCTGTTTACAAGAACCTCGTATACGGTACAAGTTCAATATCGCAGAAAGCGAAAAATGGATAAAGAAGTTGTGGTACTTACGTACAATGCAATATCACTCAGCAATGAAATCTATGTCATCAGGCCAGTAGCAGCATAATGAGTGGATTGAGGCACGATGATTCTAAGTGAAATAAGTCACACAGAAAAAGAAACATCATAAGGTATCACTAATACACGGAATGTAAACTTGGCTACACAGGAACTGAATTACAAAACAGAACAGGGTCTCAAATGTAGAAAACCAACTTATGCTTGCTTAAGGGCAATGGTGAGTTGGGGTGCTGCATAAAACCAGAGATTGAAATTAGCACAGATACCGTTCCATAAGCCAAGTATGTAATAGACAAGAGCTACTCCTTGCTCAACGAAGTGGACTCAACACCCCATATTAAACGCCTAAGAATATACTTGACTAGAAAGAATCTTAAAACCTATGGATTTATATGTCTCCGAAAGAGAATCAAGCGTGTGTACAGCGGCATAAATGCAGCAGTGATAGAATTGCTGAGGTTCGGTGAGCAAATGCAGACCCTTTGAATTCATATTGCATGGTACCCATTCCATGGGTCTCAACTCTCCAGGTTTAAGGGATTCTTCCTTCAGCTAAAACATGCATGTGGAACCCAGAGTATGATCCACCGTGTGATCGGGAAACGTGTTCAAATGTGTCTCAGTTTTCGTCCCCTGGTACTCGGGTGCAACATTCCAGACGCTTTACTAACACTCTCCCCACTTGGAGAGTCAGTGCCTTTAAACTCCTGTTTGGCCCAGTTTGCAATTTCTGCGGAAAATGAACAGGAATAGGGAGAACCAATGAGAGACTAGCTGGAGGTGTCTGGACGGGCAAATTTAACTCTCATTTCCCACCAGGAAGAGGAATTAACCAAAGGCTCAGCGTGCCATGCCGGAACCACACTAGGGCCTGAAGCAATCTTGCGGTGTTGCGGCCAGCTCACAAGAAAGCGAGTTGAAGAAAGGAGCTCCGGGGCCCTGTAATTCACAAACCTGCAGAGTTATAAATGACAGCTATCGTCCAAAAATATATTGAAATAAGCCTGCCAAGAGGACTTGAAAGCGAGGCAGAATTGCAGGAAACCGATTTCAGGAGGTAGACTGGAATGGCATGTAAAGCATAGGAAAAGAGGCAGAACGTCCACAATGATGCACTTGGCCAAAAAGGGCGTATGCGTTTTTTCCTGAATATATTCAGGAAAAAACGCATACGCCCTTTTTGGCAAACCAAGCAAGCTTGCAAAGGAAATCTGCACTACAATGAAGTCTCACTGCCCCCCGGTCAAAAGGGCCATCTGAAAAAAGTGTAAAATCCAGAAAGGGAGGACAGGCCATGGAGAACTGGGAGCCTTCTTATGCTGATGGGCGGGATGTAAATTGCCAACAGCCACTCTGGAGAAGTGTATGGTGTTTCCTGAAACATCTAAAAAACAAAACAACAGAGCCTAGGGCACTTCCACTTATGGTCCTATAGCTTAGGGAAATTAAAATCAAAAAGACACAGCCACCCCAAAGTTTGGGACGGCTCTGTTTACAAGAACCTCGTATACGGTACAAGTTCAATATCGCAGAAAGCGAAAAATGGATAAAGAAGTTGTGGTACTTACGTACAATGCAATATCACTCAGCAATGAAATCTATGTCATCAGGCCAGGAGCAGCATAATGAGTGGATTCAGGTACGATGATTCTAAGTGAAATAAGTCACAAAGAAAAAGAAACATCATAAGGTATCACTAATACACGGAATGTAAACTTGGCTACACAGGAACTGAATTACAAAACAGAACAGGGTCTCAAATGTAGAAAACCAACTTATGCTTGCTTAAGGGGAATGGTGAGTTGGGGTGCTGCATAAAACCAGAGATTGAAATAAGCACAGATACCGTTCCATAAGCCAAATATGTAATAGACAAGAGCTACTCCTTGCTCAACGAAGTGGATTCAACACCCCATATTAAACGCCTAAGAATATACCTGACTAGTAAGAATCTTAAAACCTATGGATTTATATGTCTCCGAAAGAGAATCAAGCGTGTGTACAGCGGCATAAATGCAGCAGTGATAGGATTGGTGAGGTTCGGTGAGCAAATGCAGACCCTTTGAAGTCATATTGCATGGTACCCATTCCATGGGTCTCAACTCTCCAGGTTTAAGGGATTCTTCCTTCAGCTAAAACATGCATGTGGAACCCAGAGTATGATCCACCGTGTGATCGGGAAACGTGTTCAAATGTGTCTCAGTTTTCGTCCCCTGGTACTCGGGTGAAACATTCCAGACGCTTTACTAACACTCTCCCCACTTGGAGAGTCAGTGCCTTTAACCTCCTGTTTGGCCCAGTTTGCAATTTCTGCGGAAAATGAACAGGAATAGGGAGAACCAATGAGAGACTAGCTGGAGGTGTCTGGACGGGCAAATTTAACTCTCATTTCCCACCAGGAAGAGGAATTAACCAAAGGCTCAGCGAGCCATGCCGGAACCACACTAGGGCCTGAAGCAATCCTGCGGTGTTGCGGCCAGCTCACAAGAAAGCGAGTTGAAGAATGGAGCTCAGGGGCACTGTAATTCACAAACCTGCAGAGTTATAAATGACAGCTATCGTCCAAAAATATATTGAAGTAAGGCTGCCAAGAGGACTTGAAAGCGGGGCAGAATTGCAGGAAACCGATTTCAGGAGGTAGACTGGAATTGCATGTAAAGCATAAGAAAAGAGGCAGAACGTGCACAATGATCCACTTGGCCAAAAAGGGCTTATGCGTTTTTTCCTGAATATATTCAGGAAAAAACGCATACGCCCTTTTTGGCCAACCAAGCAAGCTTGCAAAGGAAATCTGCACTACAATGAAGTCTCACTGCCCCCCGGTCAAAAGGGCCATCTGAAAAAAGTGTAAAATCCAGAAAGGCAGGACAGGCCATGGAGAACTGGGAGCCTTCTTATGCTGATGGGCGGGATGTAAATTGCAAACAGCCACTCTGGAGAAGTGTATGGTGTTTCCTGAAACATCTAAAAAACAGAGCAACAGAGCCTAGGGCACTTCCACTTATGGTCCTATAGCTTAGGGAAATTAAAATCAAAAAGACACAGCCACCCCAAAGTTTGGGACGGCTCTGTTTACAAGAACCTCGTATACGGTACAAGTTCAATATCGCAGAAAGCGAAAAATGGATAAAGAAGTTGTGGTACTTACGTACAATGCAATATCACTCAGCAATGAAATCTATGTCATTAGGCCAGTAGCAGAATAATGAGTGGATTCAGGTACAATGATTCTAAGTGAAATAAGTCACACAGAAAAAGAAACATCATAAGGTATCACTAATACACGGAATGTAAACTTGGCTACACAGGAACTGAATTACAAAACAGAACAGGGTCTCAAATGTAGAAAACCAACTTATGCTTGCTTAAGGGGAATGGTGAGTTGGGGTGCTGCATAAAACCAGAGATTGAAATAAGCACAGATACCGTTCCATAAGCCAAATATGTAATAGACAAGAGCTACTCCTTGCTCAACGAAGTGGACTCAACACCCCATATTAAACGCCTAAGAATATACCTGACTAGTAAGAATCTTAAAACCTATGGGTTTATATGTCTCCGAAACAGAATCAAGCGTGTGTACAGCGGCATAAATGCAGCAGTGATAGGATTGGTGAGGTTCGGTGAGCAAATGCAGACCCTTTGAAGTCATATTGCATGGTACCCATTCCATGGGTCTCAACTCTCCAGGTTTAAGGGATTCTTCCTTCAGCTAAAACATGCATGTGGAACCCAGACTATGATCCACCGTGTGATCGGGAAACGTGTTCAAATGTGTCTCAGTTTTCGTCCCCTGGTACTCGGGTGCAAGATTCCAGACGCTTTACTAACACTCTCCCCACTTGGAGAGTCTGTGCCTTTAAACTCCTGTTTGGCCCAGTTTGCAATTTCTGCGGAAAATGAACAGGAATAGGGAGAACCAATGAGAGACTAGCTGGAGGTGTCTGGACGGGCAAATTTAACTCTCATTTCCCACCAGGAAGAGGAATTAACCAAAGGCTCAGCGTGCCATGCCGGAACCACACTAGGGCCTGAAGCAATCTTGCGGTGTTGCGGCCAGCTCACAAGAAAGCGAGTTGAAGAAAGGAGCTCCGGGGCCCTGTAATTCACAAACCTGCAGAGTTATAAATGACAGCTATCGTCCAAAAATATATTGAAGTAAGCCTGCCAAGAGGACTTGAAAGCGAGGTAGAATTGCAGGAAACCGATTTCAGGAGGTAGACTGGAATGGCATGTAAAGCATAGGAAAAGAGGCAGAACGTCCACAATGATGCACTTGGCCAAAAAGTGCGTATGCGTTTTTTCCTGAATATATTCAGGAAAAAACACATACGCCCTTTTTGGCCAACCAAGCAAGCTTGCAAAGGAAATCTGCACTACAATGAAGTCTCACTGCCCCCCGGTCAAAAGGGCCATCTGAAAAAAGTGTAAAATCCAGAAAGGGAGGACAGGCCATGGAGAACTGGGAGCCTTCTTATGCTGATGGGCGGGATGTAAATTGCCAACAGCCACTCTGGAGAAGTGTATGGTGTTTCCTGAAACATCTAAAAAACAAAGCAACAGAGCCTAGGGCACTTCCACTTATGGTCCTATAGCTTAGGGAAATTAAAATCAAAAAGACACAGCCACCCCAAAGTTTGGGATGGCTCTGTTTACAAGAACCTCGTATACGGTACAAGTTCAATATCGCAGAAAGCGAAAAATGGATAAAGAAGTTGTGGTACTTACGTACAATGCAATATCACTCAGCAATGAAATCTATGTCATCAGGCCAGTAGCAGCATAATGAGTGGATTCAGGTACGATGATTCTAAGTGAAATAAGTCACACAGAAAAAGAAACATCATAAGGTATCACTAATACACGGAATGTAAACTTCGCTACACAGGAACTGAATTACAAAACAGAACAGGGTCTCAAATGTAGAAAACCAACTTATGCTTGCTTAAGGGCAATGGTGAGTTGGGGTGCTGCATAAAACCAGAGATTGAAATTAGCACAGATACCGTTCCATAAGCCAAGTATGTAATAGACAAGAGCTACTCCTTGCTCAACGAAGTGGACTCAACACCCCATATTAAACGCCTAAGAATATACTTGACTAGAAAGAATCTTAAAACCTATGGATTTATATGTCTCCGAAAGAGAATCAAGCGTGTGTACAGCGGCATAAATGCAGCAGTGATAGGATTGGTGAGGTTCGGTGAGCAAATGCAGACCCTTTGAAGTCATATTGCATGGTACCCATTCCATGGGTCTCAACTCTCCAGGTTTAAGGGATACTTCCTTCAGCTAAAACATGCATGTGGAACCCAGAGTATGATCCACCGTGTGATCGGGAAACGTGTTCAAATGTGTCTCAGTTTTCGTCCCCTGGTACTCGGGTGCAACATTCCAGACGCTTTACTAACACTCTCCCCACTTGGAGAGTCAGTGCCTTTAAACTCCTGTTTGGCCCAGTTTGCAATTTCTGCGGAAAATGAACAGGAATAGGGAGAACCAATGAGAGACTAGCTGGAGGTGTCTGGACGGGCAAATTTAACTCTCATTTCCCACCAGGAAGAGGAATTAACCAAAGGCTCAGCGTGCCATGCCGGAACCACACTAGGGCCTGAAGCAATCTTGCGGTGTTGCGGCCAGCTCACAAGAAAGCGAGGTGAAGAAAGGAGCTCCGGGGCCCTGTAATTCACAAACCTGCAGAGTTATAAATGACAGCTATCGTCCAAAAATATATTGAAGTAAGCCTGCCAAGAGGACTTGAAAGCGAGGCAGAATTGCAGGAAACCGATTTCAGGAGGTAGACTGGAATTGCATGTAAAGCATAGGAAAAGAGGCAGAACGTCCACAATGATGCACTTGGCCAAAAAGGGCATATGCGTTTTTTCCTGAATATATTCAGGAAAAAACGCATACGCCCTTTTTGGCCAACCAAGTAAGCTTGCAAAGGAAATCTGCACTACAATGAACTCTCACTGCCCCCCGGTCAAAAGGGCCATCTGAAAAAAGTATATAATCCAGCGAGGCAGGACAGGCCAATGAGAACTGGGAGCCTTGTTATGCTGATGGGTGCGATGTAAATTGCCAACAGCCACTCTGGAGGAGTGTATGGTGTTTCCTGAAACATCTAAAAAACAAAGCAACAGAGCTTAGGGCACTTCCACTTATGGTCCTATAGCTTAGGGAAATTAAAATCAAAAAGACACAGCCACCCCAATGTTTGGGACGGCTCTGTTTACAAGAACCTCGTATATGGTACAAGTTCAATATCGCAGAAAGCGAAAAATGGATAAAGAAGTTGTGGTACTTACGTAGAATGCAATATCACTCAGCAATGAAATCTATGTCATCAGGCCAGTAGCAGCATAATGAGTGGATTGAGGCACGATGATTCTAAGTGAAATAAGTCACACAGAAAAAGAAATATCATAAGGTATCACTAATACACGGAATGTAAACTTGGCTACAAAGGAACTGAATTACAAATCAGAACAGGGTCTCAAATGTAGAAAACCAACTTATGCTTGCTTAAGGGGAATGGTGAGTTGGGGTGCTGCATAAAACCAGAGATTGAAATTAGCACAGATACCGTTCCATAAGCCAAATATGTAATAGACAAGAGCGACTCCTTGCTCAACGAAGTGGACTCAACACCCCATATTAAACGCCTAAGAATATACCTGACTAGTAAGAATCTTAAAACCTATGGATTTATATGTCTCCAAAAGAGAATCAAGCGTGTGTACAGCGGCATAAATGCAGCAGTGATAGGATGGGTGAGGTTCGGTGAGCAAATGCAGACCCTTTGAAGTCATATTGCATGGTGCCCATTCCATGGGTCTCAACTCTCCAGGTTTAAGGGATTCTTCCTTCAGCTAAAACATGCATGTGGAACCCAGAGTATGATCCACCGTGTGATCGGGAAACGTGTTCAAATGTGTCTCAGTTTTCATCCCCTGGTACTCGGGTGCAACATTCCAGACGCTTTACTAACACTCTCCCCACTTGGAGAGTCAGTGCCTTTAAACTCCTCTTTGGCCAGCTTTGCAATTTCTGCGGAAAATGAACAGGAATAGGGAGAACCAATGAGAGACTAGCTGGAGGTGTCTGGACGGGCAAATTTAACTCTCATTTCCCACCAGGAAGAGGAATTAACCAAAGGCTCAGCGTGCCATGCCAGAACCACACTAGGGCCTGAAGCAATCCTGCGGTGTTGCGGCCAGCTCACAAGAAAGCGAGTTGAAGAAAGGAGCTCAGCGGCACTGTAATTGACAAACCTGCAGAGTTATAAATGACAGCTATCGTCCAAAAATATATTGAAGTAAGCCTGCCAAGAGGACTTGAAAGCGGGGCATAATTTCACGAAACTGATTTCAGGAGGTAGACTGGAATTGCATGTAAAGCATAGGAAAAGAGGCAGAACGTCCACAATGATGCACTTGGCCAAAAAGGGCGTATGCGTTTTTTCCTGAATATATTCAGGAAAAAACGCATACGCCCTTTTTGGCCAACCAAGCAAGCTTGCAAAGGAAATCTGCACTACAATGAAGTCTCACTGCCCCCCGGTCAAAAGGGCCATCTGAAAAAAGTGTAAAATCCAGAAAGGGAGGACAGGCCATGGAGAACTGGGAGCCTTCTTATGCTGATGGGCGGGATGTAAATTGCCAACAGCCACTCTGGAGAAGTGTATGGTGTTTCCTGAAACATCTAAAAAACAAAGCAACAGAGCATAGGGCACTTCCACTTATGGTCCTATAGCTTAGGGAAATTAAAATCAAAAAGACACAGCCACCCCAAAGTTTGGGACGGCTCTGTTTACAAGAACCTCGTATACGGTACAAGTTCAATATCGCAGAAAGTGAAAAATGGATAAAGAAGTTGTGGTACTTACGTACAATGCAATATCACTCAGCAATGAAATCTATGTCATCAGGCCAGTAGAAGAATAATGAGTGGATTCAGGTACGATGATTCTAAGTGAAATAAGTCACACAGAAAAAGAAACATCATAAGGTATCACTAATACACGGAATATAAACTTGGCTACACAGGAACTGAATTACAAAACAGAACAGGGTCTCAAATGTAGAAAACCAACTTATGCTTGCTTAAGGGGAAAGGTGAGTTGGGGTGCTGCATAAAACCAGAGATTGAAATTAGCACAGATACCGTTCCATAAGCCAAATATGTAATAGACAAGAGCTACTACTTGCTCAACGAAGTGGACTCAACACCCCATATTAAACGCCTAAGAAAATACCTGACTAGTAAGAATCTTAAAACCTATGGATTTATATGTCTCCAAAAGAAAATCAAGCGTGTGTACAGCGGCATAAATGCAGCAGTGATAGGATTGGTGAGGTTCGGTGAGCAAATGCAGACCCTTTGAAGTCATATTGCATGGTACCCATTCCATGGGTCTCAACTCTCCAGGTTTAAGGGATTCTTCCTTCAGCTAAAACATGCATGTGGAACCCAGACTATGATCCACCGTGTGATCGGGCAACGTGTTCAAATGTGTCTCAGTTTTTGTCCCCTGGTACTCGGGTGCAACATTCCAGACGCTTTACTAACACTCTCCCCACTTGGAGAGTCAGTGCCTTTAAACTCCTGTTTGGCCCAGGTTGCAATTTCTGCGGAAAATGAACAGGAATAGGGAGAACCAATGAGAGACTAGCTGGAGGTGTCTGGACGGTCAAATTTAACTCTCATTTCCCACCAGGAAGAGGAATTAACCAAAGGCTCAGCGTGCCATGCCGCAACCACACTAGGGCCTGAAGCAATCCTGCGGTGTTGCGGCCAGCTCACAAGAAAGCGAGTTGAAGAAAGGAGCTCCGGGGCCCTGTAATTCACAAACCTGCAGAGTTATAAATGACAGCTATCGTCCAAAAATATATTGAAGTAAGCCTGCCAAGAGGACTTGAAAGCGAGGCAGAATTGCAGGAAACCGATTTCAGGAGGTAGACTGGAATTGCATGTAAAGCATAGGAAAAGAGGCAGAACGTCCACAATGATGCACTTGGCCAAAAAGGGCGTATGCGTTTTTTCCTGAATATATTCAGGAAAAAACGCATACGCCCTTTTTGGCCAACCAAGCAAGCTTGCAAAGGAAATCTGCACTACAATGAAGTCTCACTGCCCCCCGGTCAAAAGGGCCATCTGAAAAAAGTGTAAAATCCAGAAAGGGAGGACAGGCCATGGAGAACTGGGAGCCTTCTTATGCTGATGGGCGGGATGTAAATTGCCAACAGCCACTCTGGAGAAGTGTATGGTGTTTCCTGAAACATCTAAAAAACAAAGCAACAGAGCTTAGGGCACTTCCACTTATGGTCCTATAGCTTAGGGAAATTAAAATCAAAAAGACACAGCCACCCCAAAGTTTGGGACGGCTCTGTTTACAAGAACCTCGTATACGGTACAAGTTCAATATCGCAGAAAGTGAAAAATGGATAAAGAAGTTGTGGTACTTACGTACAATGCAATATCACTCAGCAATGAAATCTATGTCATCAGGCCAGTAGCAGCATAATGAGTGGATTCAGGTACGATGATTCTAAGTGAAATAAGTCACACAGAAAAAGAAACATCATAAGGTATCACTAATACACGGAATGTAAACTTGGCTACACAGGAACTGAATTACAAAACAGAACAGGGTCTCAAATGTAGAAAACCAACTTATGCTTGCTTAAGGGGAATGGTGAGTTGGGGTGCTGCATAAAACCAGAGATTGAAATTAGCACAGACACCGTTCCATAAGCCAAATATGTAATAGACAAGAGCTACTCCTTGCTCAACGAAGTGGACTCAACACCCCATCTTAAACGCCTAAGAATATACCTGACTAGTAAGAATCTTAAAACCTATGGATTTATATGTCTCCGAAAGAGAATCAAGCGTGTGTACAGCGGCATAAATGCAGCAGTGATAGGATTGGTGAGGTTCGGTGAGCAAATGCAGACCCTTTGAAGTCATATTGCATGGTACCCATTCCATGGGTCTCAACTCTCCAGGTTTAAGGGATTCTTCCTTCAGCTAAAACATGCATGTGGAACCCAGAGTATGATCCACCGTGTGATCGGGAAACGTGTTCAAATGTGTCTCAGTTTTCGTCCCCTGGTACTCGGGTGCAACATTCCAGATGCTTTACTAACACTCTCCCCACTTGGAGAGTCAGTGCCTTTAACCTCCTGTTTGGCCAGGTTTGCAATTTCTGCGGAAAATGAACAGGAATAGGGAGAACCAATGAGAGACTAGCTGGAGGTGTCTGGACGGGCAAATTTAACTCTCATTTCCCACCAGGAAGAGGAATTAACCAAAGGCTCAGCGTGCCATGCCGGAACCACACTAGGGCCTGAAGCAATCCTGCGGTGTTGCCGCCAGCTCACAAGAAAGCGAGTTGAAGAAAGGAGCTCCGGGGCCCTGTAATTCACAAACCTGCAGAGTTATAAATGACAGCTATCGTCCAAAAATATATTGAAGTAAGCCTGCCAAGAGGACTTGAAAGCGAGGCAGAATTGCAGGAAACCGATTTCAGGAGGTAGACTGGAATTGCATGTAAAGCATAGGAAAAGAGGCAGAACGTCCACAATGATGCACTTGGCCAAAAAGGGCGTATGCGTTTTTTCCTGAATATATTCAGGAAAAAACGCATACGCCCTTTTTGGCCAACCAAGCAAGCTTGCAAAGGAAATCTGCACTACAATGAAGTCTCACTGCCCCCCGGTCAAAAGGGCCATCTGAAAAAAGTGTAAAATCCAGAAAGGGAGGACAGGCCATGGAGAACTGGGAGCCTTCTTATGCTGATGGGCGGGATGTAAATTGCCAACAGCCACTCTGGAGAAGTGTATGGTGTTTCCTGAAACATCTAAAAAACAAAGCAACAGAGCCTAGGGCACTTCCACTTATGGTCCTAGAGCTTAGGGAAATTAAAATCAAAAAGACACAGCCACCCCAAAGTTTGGGACGGCTCTGTTTACAAGAACCTCGTATACGGTACAAGTTCAATATCGCAGAAAGCGAAAAATGGATAAAGAAGTTGTGGTATTTACGTACAATGCAATATCACTCAGCAATGAAATCTATGTCATCAGGCCAGTAGAAGCATAATGAGTGGATTCAGGTACGATGATTCTAAGTGAAATAAGTCACACAGAAAAAGAAACATCATAAGGTATCACTAATACACGGAATGTAAACTTGGCTACACAGGAACTGAATTACAAAACAGAACAGGGTCTCAAATGTAGAAAACCAACTTATGCTTGCTTAAGGAGAATGGTGAGTTGGGGTGCTGCATAAAACCAGAGATTGAAATTAGCACAGATACCGTTCCATAAGCCAAATATGTAATAGACAAGAGCTACTCCTTGCTCAACGAAGTGGACTCAACACCCCATATTAAACGCCTAAGAATATACCTGACTAGTAAGAATCTTAAAACCTATGGATTTATATGTCTCCGAAAGAGAATCAAGCGTGTGTACAGCGGCATAAATGCAGCAGTGATAGGATTGGTGAGGTTCGGTGAGCAAATGCAGACCCTTTGAAGTCATATTGCATGGTACCCATTCCATGGGTCTCAACTCTCCAGGTTTAAGGGATTTTTCCTTCAGCTAAAACATGCATGTGGAACCCAGAGTATGATCCACCGTGTGATCGGGAAACGTGTTCAAATGTGTCTCAGTTTTTGTCCCCTGGTACTTGGGTGCAACATTCCTGACGCTTTACTAACACTCTCCCCACTTGGAGAGTCAGTGCCTTTAAACTCCTGTTTGGCCCAGTTTGCAATTTCTGCGGAAAATGAACAGGAATAGGGAGAACCAATGAGAGACTAGCTGGAGGTGTCTGGACGGGCAAATTTAACTCTCATTTCCCACCAGGAAGAGGAATTAACCAAAGGCTCAGCGAGCCATGCTGGAACCACACTAGGGCCTGAAGCAATCCTGCGGTGTTGCGGCCAGCTCACAAGAAAGCGAGTTGAAGAAAGGAGCTCAGGGGCCCTGTAATTCACAAACCTGCAGAGTTATAAATGACAGCTATCGTCCAAAACTATATTGAAGTAAGCCTGCCAAGAGGACTTGAAAGCGAGGCAGAATTGCAGGAAACCGATTTCAGGAGGTAGACTGGAATTGCATGTAAAGCATAGGAAAAGAGGCAGAACGTCCACAATGATGCACTTGGCCAAAAAGGGCGTATGCGTTTTTTCCTGAATATATTCAGGAAAAAACGCATACGCCCTTTTTGGCCAACCAAGCAAGCTTGCAAAGGAAATCTGCACTACAATGAAGTCTCACTGCCCCCCGGTCAAAAGGGCCATCTGAAAAAAGTGTAAAATCCAGAAAGGGAGGACAGGCCATGGAGAACTGGGAGCCTTCTTATGCTGATGGGCGGGATGTAAATTGCCAACAGCCACTCTGGAGAAGTGTATGGTGTTTCCTGAAACATCTAAAAAACAAAGCAACAGAGCCTAGGGCACTTCCACTTATGGTCCTATAGCTTAGGGAAATTAAAATCAAAAAGACACAGCCACCCCAAAGTTTGGGACGGCTCTGTTTACAAGAACCTCGTATACGGTACAAGTTCAATATCACAGAAAGCGAAAAATGGATAAAGAATTTGTGGTACTTACGTACAATGCAATATCACTCAGCAATGAAATCTATGTCATCAGGCCAGTAGCAGCATAATGAGTGGATTCAGGTACGATGATTCTAAGTGAAATAAGTCACACAGAAAAAGAAACATCATAAGGTATCACTAATACACGGAATGTAAACTTGGCTACACAAGAACTGAATTACAAAACAGAACAGGGTCTCAAATGTAGAAAACCAACTTATGCTTGCTTAAGGGGAAAGGTGAGTTGGGGTGCTGCATAAAACCAGAGATTGAAATCAGCACAAATACCTTTCCATAAGCCAAATATGTAATAGACCAGAGCTACTGCTTGCTCAACGAAGTGGACTCAACACCCCATCCTAAACGCCTAAGTATATACCTGACTAGTAAGAATCTTAAAACCTATGAATTTATATGTCTCCGAAAGAGAATCAAGCGTGTGTACAGCGGCATAAATGCAGCAGTGATAGGATTGGTGAGGTTCGGTGAGCAAATGCAGACCCTTTGAAATCATATTGCATGGTACCCATTACATGGGTCTCAACAATCCTGGTTTAAGGGATTCTTCCTTCAGCTAAAACATGCATGTGGAACCCAGAGTATGATCTACCGTGTGATCAAGAAACGTGTTCAAATGTGTCTCAGTTTTCACCCCTGGTACTCGGGTGCCACATTCCAGACGCTTTACTAACACTCTCCCCACTTGGAGAGTCAGTGCCTTTAACCTCCTGTTTGTCCCAGTTTGCAATTTCTGCGGAAAATGAACAGGAATAGGGAGAACCAATGAGAGACTAGCTGGAGGTGTCTGGACGGGCAAATTTAACTCTCATTTCCCACCAGGAAGAGGAATTAACGAAAGGCTCAGTGTGCCATGCCGGAACCACACTAGGGCCTGAAGCAATCCTGCGGTGTTGCGGCCAGCTCACAAGAAAGCGAGTTGAAGAAAGGAGCTCCGGGGCCCTGTAATTCACAAACCTGCAGAGTTATAAATGACAGCTATCGTCCAAAAATATATTGAAGTAAGGCTGCCAAGAGGACTTGAAAGCGGGGCAGAATTGCAGGAAACCGATTTCAGGAGGTAGACTGGAATTGCATGTAAAGCATAGGAAAAGAGGCAGAACGTCCACAATGATGCACTTGGCCAAAAAGGGCGTATGCGTTTTTTCCTGAATATATTCAGGAAAAAACGCATACGCCCTTTTTGGCCAACCAAGCAAGCTTGCAAAGGAAATCTGCACTACAATGAAGTCTCACTGCCCCCCGGTCAAAAGGTCCATCTGAAAAAAGTGTAAAATCCAGAAAGGCAGGACAGGCCATGGAGAACTGGGAGCCTTCTTATGCTGTTGGGCGGGATGTAAATTGCAAACAGCCACTCTGGAGAAGTGTATGGTGTTTCCTGAAACATCTAAAAAACAAAGCAAGAGAGCCTAGGGCACTTCCACTTATGGTCCTATAGCTTAGGGAAATTAAAATAAAAAAGACACAGCCACCCCAAAGTTTGGGACGGCTCTGTTTACAAGAAACTCGTTTACAGTACAAGTTCAATATCGCAGAAAGCGAAAAATGGATAAAGAAGTTGTGGTACGATTTCAGAAGGTACACGGGAGTCGCTCTTAAAGCATAGGAAAAGAGACAGAACTTGGAAAATAATGCACTTGGCAAAAAAGGGCATATGTGTTTTATCCAGAGCTCTCATAACCGAGGGGAGGAGATTTCCAGCAGGCTCCATCTGCCTCCTGAGGGCTCACGTTGCCAACGCAACGTGAGCACGCCAGGCAGGAGTTACCTCACAGCAGAGATCCCACCTCACAGAAGGGTGAGAAACCCAGCCTACATCAGACTCTCACCAGAGGGCCCACATCACCATGGGGATAGGTACCAGGCAGGAGTGTCTTCACACCAGTGGGGCCACATCGAAAGGTGAGGTACTCAGCACATGTGTCCTCAAACCAGAGGACCCACATCACCAAGGGTCTCGGAGTGAGGCAGGCAGGAGTAGCCTCACAACACTGGGCCCATAGAATAAAAAAGTGAGGAATCCAGCAGTTGGAACCTCCCAGCTGGCGGCCCAGAGCACTGAGGCTATGGGATCCAGGCCACAGTGAACTCACAGAAGAGGACCCATGTCATGAAACTGAGCAACCCAGCCATTGGGACCTCAGAGCACGAGGCCCACATCCCCATGGGGATATAAATCTGGTAGGAGTGTCCTCGCACCACTCAGAACATATCAGAAAATTTTGGGAGACCAGCAGTTAGGGCCTGACGCCAGAGGACCCTCATCACCAAGGGAAGGAGGCTCCCAGCAGGCTCCAACTGCCACCAGAGGGCTGACGTCGCCAAGGCGATGTGTGCCAACCAGGCACGAATGACCTCACAGCAGAGGGCCCACCTCAGAGAAGTGTGACGAACCCAGTCAGGATCAGACTCGCACCAGAGGGCCCACATCACCAAATGGATTGGAACCAGGCAGGAGTGTCCTCACATGAGTAGGGTCACATCAACTAAAGGTGAGGAACCCAGAACATGTGGCTTCAAACCATAGGACACCCATCACCAAGGGGCTGGGAGTGAGGTAGGCAGGAGGAGCCTCACAACAGAGGGTCCAAAAATAAGAAAGGTGAGGAATCCAGCAGTTGGAACCTCCCAGCAGGCGGCCCAGAGCACAGAGGCTAGGGGATCCAGGCCAGAGTGAACTAACACCAGACAGCCCACATCATGAAACTGTGAGCAACCCAGACATTGGGACCTCAGAGCAGAAGGCCCTCATCCCCATGGTGATGGGAACATGACAGGAGTGTCCTGGCATCACTGGGCTCACATCAGAAAACGTGGGGTGCTCAGAAGTTAGGGCCTGACGCTAGAGGGCACTCATCACCGAGGGGAGGAGGCTCCCAGCAGGCTCCAGCTGCCACCAGAGGGCCAACATCACAAAGGCGATGTGTGCCAGCCCGGCAGGAGTGACCTCACAGCAGAGGGCCCACCTCACAGAAGGGTGAGGAACACAGCCAGGATCAGACTCTCACCAGAGGGCCCACATCACCAAGGGGATGGGAACAAGGCAGGAGTGTCCCCACACCAGTGGGACAACATCATCGAAAGGTGAGGATCCCAGCACATGTAGCCTCAAACCAGAGGAACCACATCACTAAGGGGTTCGGAATGAGGCTGGCAGGACCGGCCTCACAACACAGGGTCCATAGAATATAAAAGTTGAGGAATCCAGCAGTTGGAACCTCCCAGCAAGCGGCCCAGAGCACTGAGGCTATGAGATCCAGGCCGCAGTGAACTCACAGCAGAGGGCCCACATCATGAACCTGTGAGAAGCCCAGCCGTTGGGACCTCAGAACAGAAGGCCCACATCCCCATTGGGACGGGAACCTGGCAGGAGTGGCCTCGCACCACTTAGCACATATCAGAAAATGTTAGGAGCCCAGCAGTTAGGGCCTGACGCCAGGGGGCCCTCATAACTGAGGGGAGGAGACTCCCAGCAGGTTCCAACTGCCAACAGAGGGCCCACGTCTACAAGGTGGTATGCGCCAGGCAGGCAGTAGTGACCTCACAGCAGAGGGCCTATCTCACAGAAGGGTGAGGAACCGAGGCAGGATGAGACTCTCGCCAGAGGGCCCACAACACCAAGGGGATGGGAACCAGTCAGGACTGTCCTCCCACCAGTGGGGCCACATCATCGAAAGGTGAGGAACCCAGCACATGCGGCCTCATATCAGAGGACATACATCACAAAGGGGATGGGAGTGAGGCAGGTAGGAGTAGCCTAAAAACAGAGGGCCCAAAGAATAAAAAAGGTGAGGAATCCAGCATTTAGAACCTCCCAGCAGGCGGCCAAGAGCACAGAAGCTATGGGATGCAGGCAGGAGTGAACTAACAGCAGAGAGCCCACATCATGAAACTGTGAGCAACCCAGGCGTTGGGACTTCAGAGCAGAAAGCCCACATCCCCATGGAGATGGGAACCTGACAGGAGTGTCCTGACATCACTGGACTCACATCAGAAAACGTGGGGAGCCCAGCAGTTATGGCCTGATGCTAGAGGGCCGTCATCACCGAGGGCAGGAGGCTCCCAGCAGGTTCCATGTGCCAACAGAGGGCTCACGTCGCCAAGGTGATGTGTGCAAGTCAGGCAGGATTGACCTCACAGCAGAGGGCCTACCTCACAGAAGAGTGAGGAACCCAGCCAGGATAAGACTGTCACCAGAAGGCCCACATCACCAAGGGGATGGGAACCAGGCAGGAGTGTCCTCACACCAGTGGGGCCACATCATTGAAAGTTGCGGAACCCAGCACATGTGGCCTCAAACCAGAGGACCCACATCACGAAGGGTTTGCAAGTGAGGCAGGCAGGAGGAGCATCGCAACACAGGACCCATAGAATACAAAAGTTGAGGAATCGAGCAGTTGGAACCTCCCAGCAGGTGGCCCAGAGCACAGAGGCTATGGTATCCAGGCCAGAGTGAACTAACAGCAGAGAGCCCACATCATGAAACTGTGAACAACCCAGCCGTTGGGACTTCAGAGCAGAAGACCCACATCCCAATGGGGATGTGAATCTGGATGGAGTGTCTTTGAACCACTTGGCGCACATCACAAAATGTGGGGAGCCCAGCCGTTAGGGCCTGACGCCAGAGGGCCCTCATCACCAAGGGGAGGAGGCTCCCAGCAGGCTCCAAGTGCCACCAGAGGGCTCATGTCCACAAGGCGAGCTGAGAGCAAGCCAGGCAGGAGTGACCTCACAGCAGACGGCCCACCTCACAGAAGGGTGAGGAACCCAGCCAGGATCAGACTCTCAACAGAGGGCCCACATCACCAAGGGGATGTGAACCAGGCAGGAGTCTCCTAAGACCATTGGTCCCACATCATCGAAAGGTGAGGAACCCAGCACATGTGGCCTCAAACCAGAGGACACACATCACGAATGGGCTGAGAGTGAGGCAGGCAGGAGGATCCTCACAACAGAGGGCCTAAAAAATTAAAAAAGTGAGGAATCCAGCAGTTGGAACCTCCCAGAAGGCGGCCAGGAGCACAGAGGCTATGGGATCCAGGCCACAGTGAACTAACACCAGAGAGCCCACATCATGAAATTGTGATCAACCCAGCCGTTGGAACCTCAGAGCAGAAGGCCCACATCCCCATGGAGATGGGAACCTAAGAGGAGTGCCCGAGCATCACTGGGCTCACTAAGAAAAGTTGGGGAGCCCAGCAGTTAGGGCCTGACGTCAGAGGGCCCTCATCACAGAGGTGAGGAGGCTCCCAGCAGGGTCCAAGTGCCACCAGAGGGCTCATGTCAACAAGGCGAGGTGAGCAAGCCAGGCAAGAGTTACCTGATAGTAGAGGGCCCACCTCACAGATGGGTGAGGAACCCAGCCAGGATCAGACTCTCACCAGAGGGCCCACGTCACAAAGGGGATGGGAACCAGTCAGGATTATCCTCACACCAGTGGGGCCTCATCATCTGAAGGTGAGGAACCCAGCACATGTGTCCTCAAACCAGAGGACCCACATCACAAAGGGCCTTGGAGTGAGGCAGGCAAGAGTAGCCTCACAACACAGGGCACATAATATAAAAAACGTGAGGATTCCAGCATTTAGACCTTCCAGCAGGCGGCTCAGAACACCGAGGCTATGGGATCCAGGCCACAGTGAACTCACAGCAGAGGGCCCACATCATAAAACTGTGAGCAACCCAGGCGTTGGGACCTCAGCGCAGAAGGCCCACAACCCCATGGGAATGGGAACCTGGCTGGAGTGTCCTCGCACCACTGGGCGCACATCAGAAAATGTGGGGAGCCCACCATTTAGGGTCTGATGCCAGAGGGCCGTCATCACTGAGAGGAGGAGGCACCCTGCACGCTCCAACTGCCACCAGAGGGCTCACGTCTCCAAGGTGACTTGTGCCAGCCAGGCAGGAGTGACCTCACAGCAGAGGGCCTACCTCACAGAACGTTGAGGAACCCAGCCAGGATTAGACTCTCGCCAGAGGGCCCACCTCACCAAGGGGATGGGAACCAGGCAGGAGTGTCCTCACACGAGTGGGGCCACATCATCGAAAGGTGAGGAACGCAGCACATGTGGCCTCAAGCCATAGGACAGTCATCATCAAGGGGCTGGCAGTGAGGCAGGCAGGAGGAACCTCACAACAGAGGGCACACAGAATAAAAACGTTGAGGAATCCAGCAGTTGGAACCTCCCAGCAGGCGGCTCAGAGCACCGATGATAAGGAATCCTTGCCGGAATGAACTCACAGCAGAGGGCCCACATCATGGTACTGTGAGCAAGCCAGCCGTTTTGACCACAGAGCAGAAGGCCCATATCCCCATGGGGATGGGAACCTGGCAAGAGTCTCCTCACTCACTTGGCACACATCAGAAAATGTGGGGAGCCCAGCAGTTGTGGCCTAAGGCAAGAGGGCCCTCATCACCGAGGGGAGGAGGATCCCAGCACACTCCAACTGCCACCAGAGGGCCCACATCGCCAAGGTGACGTGTGTCAGACAGGCATGATTGACCTCACAGCAGAGGGCCCACCTCACAGAAGGGTGAGGAACCCAGCCAGGATCAGACTCTCACCTGAGGGCCCACATCAGCAAGGAGATGGGAACCAGTCAGGACTGTCTTCCCTCCAGTGCGGCCACATCATCGAAAGGTGCAGAACCCAGCACATGTGGCCTCAAATCAGAGGACACATATCACAAAGGGAATGGGAGTGAGGCAGGCAGGAGTAGCCTAAAAACAGAGGGCCCAAAGAATAAGAAAGGTGAGGAATCCAGCAGTTGGAACCTCCCAGCAGGCGGCCGAGAGCACAGAAGCTATGGGATGCAGGCAGGAGTGAACTAACAGCAGAGAGCCCACATCATGAAACTGTGAGCAACCCAGGCGTTGGGACCTCAGAGCAGAAGGCCCACATCCCAATGGGGATGTGAACCTGGCTGGAGTGTCCTCGCACCACTGGGCGCACATCACAAAATGTGGGGAGCCCAGCAGTTAAGGCCTGACGCCAGAGGGCCCTCATCACCGAGGGGAGGAGGCTCCCAGCAGGCTCCAAGTGCCACCAGAGGGCTCATGTCCACAAGGCGATGTGAGCAAGCCAGGCAGGAGTGACCTCACAGCAGACGGCCCACCTCACAGAAGGGTGAGGAACCCAGCCAGGATCAGACTCTCAACAGAGGGCCCAAATCACCAAGGGGATGTGAACCAGGCAGGAGTCTCCTAAGACCATTGGTCCCACATCATCGAAAGGTGAGGAACCCAGCACATGTGGCCTCAGACCAGACGACACACATCACGAAGGGGCTGGGAGTGAGGCAGGCAGGAGGATCCTCACAACAGAGGGCCCAAAAAATTAAAAAAGTGAGGAATCCAGCAGCTGGAACCTCCCAACAGGCGGCCAAGAGCACAGAGGCTATGGGATCCAGGCCTCTGTGAACTAACACCAGAGAGCCCACATCGTGAAAATGTGAACAACCCAGCCGTTGGGACCTCAGAGCAGAAGGCCCACATCCCCATGGAGATGGGATCCTAAGAGGAGTGCCCAAGCATCATTGGGCTCACTAAGAAAAGTTGGTGAGCCCAGCAGTTAGGGCCTGATGCAAGAGGGCCCTCATCACCAGGGGGAGGAGATTCCCAGCACACTCCTACAGCCACCACATGGCTGACTTCACCAAGGCAATGTGTGCCAGCCATGCAGGAGTGACCTATCAGCAGAGGGTCTCCCTCACAGAAGGGTGAGGAACACAGCCAGGAACAGACTCTCACCACGGGGTCCACATAACCACGTGGTTGAGAACCAGGCAGGAGTGTCCTCACACTAGTGGGGCCACATCATCGAAAGGTGAGGAACCCAGCAAAGTTGGCCACAAACCAGAGGACCCAGATCACCAAGGGGTTGAGAGTGAGGTAGGTGTCTGGACGGGCATACTTAACACTCATTTCCCACCAGGAAGAGGAATTAACCAAAGGCTCAGCGTGCCCTGCCAGAAGCAGATTAGGGCCTGAAGCAGTCTTGTGGGTTTGCGGCCAGCTCAGAAGAAAGCGAGTTGAAGAAAGGAGCTCAGGGGCCCTGTAATTCACAAACCTGCAGAGTTATAAATGACAGATAACGTCCAAAAATATATTGAAGTAAGGCTGCGAAGAGGACTTGAAAGCGGGGCAGAATTGCAGGAAACCGATTTCAGGAGGTAGACTGGATGTGCATTTAAAGCATAGGAAAAGAGGCAGAACATCGACAATGATGCACTTGGCAAAAAAGGGCGTATGAGTTTGTTCCTGAATATATTCAGGAAAAAACACATACGCCCTTTTTGTCAAACCAAGCAAGCTTGCAATGGAAATCCGAACTACTATGAAGTGTCACTTCCCCCCGGTCTAAAGGGCCATCTGAAAAAAGTGTAAAATCCAGAAAGGCAAGACAGGCCATGGGGAAAAAGGAGCCTTGTTATGCTGATGGGCGGGATGTAAATTGCCAACAGCCACTCTGGAGAAGTGCATGGTGTTTCCTGATACATCTGAAAAACAAAGCAACAGAGTCTAGGGCATTTCCACTTATGGTCCTATAGCTTAGGGAAATTAAAATCAAAAAGACACAGCCACCCCAAAATTTGGGACGGCTTTGTTCACAGGAACCTCTTCTACGGTACAAGTTAAATATCTCAGAGAACAAATAATTGATAAAGAAGTTGCGGTACTTACGTAAAACAGAATACCACTCAGCAATGAAATCTGTGTCACCAGGCCTGTACCAGCATAATGAGTGGATTGAGGCACGATGATTCTAAGTGAAATAAGTCACACAGAAAAAGAAACATCATAAGGTATCACTAATGCACGGAATGTAAACTTGGCTACACATGAACTGAATTACAAAACAGAACAGGGTCTCAAGTTTAGAAAACCAACTTATGCTTGCTTAAGGGGAAAGGTGAGTTGGGGTGCTGCATAAAACCAGAGTTTGAAATTAGCACAGATACCGTTCCATAAGCCAAATATGTAATAGACAAGACCTACCCCTTGCTCAACGAAATGGACTCAACAATGAGGTATCACCTCACACCTGTTAGAATGGGCATCATCTGAAAATCTACAAACAACAAATGCTGGAAAGGGTGTGGAGAAAAGGAAGCCTCTTCCACTATTGTTGGGAATATAAATTGATACAGTCACTATGGAGAACAATATGGAGTTTCTTAAGAAACTAATAATAGAATTACCATATGATACAGCAATCCCAGTACTGGACATATACCCAGACAAAACCATAAATCAAAAAGAGACATTCACCGCAATGTTCATTGCATCACTATTTACAATATCGAGGTAATGGAAGCAACCTAAATGCCCACAGACAGACGAATGCATAAAGATGTGGTACATATATAAAATGGAATATTACTAAGCCATGAAAGGAATGAAATTGGGTCATTTGTAGAGACGTCGATGGATCTAGAGACTGTCATACAGAGTGAAGTAAGTCAGAAAGAGAAAAACAAATCTTATATATTCATGCATATATGTGGAACCTAGAAAAACTGTACAGATTAACCATTTTGCAAGGCATAACTAGAGCAACAGATGTAGACAACAATCGTATGGACAACAAGGGGGGAAAGCTCTTGGGGGGGTGGTGGTGGGAGGAGTTGAGAGATTGGGATTGGCATGTAAACATTTATATGTATAAAATAGATAACCAATAAGAACCTGCTGTATAAAAATATAAAATAAAATTCAAAATTAAAAAGAAATAAAATTTAAAAAATAAAACAGAAAAAACAATTATTCCCTTCACATACATGTATTTATATGAATAAATTATTTCCATGCTTATATCTGTAAATACAAAAAAGAGGAATAAAATCTACCTTGAACCAAAAACGAAAAAGAGAAAAAAAAAACAGAACCCACCAGTTACTCAGAGGAAAACCGTATCAGGGCACTTGCTCCAGTTGTAAACAATTCTGAAGTTGGTCAGTGGTGGGGAATCGTCTCCCGTTCAGCCAGCAGCCCCCACACAACAAGCGTCCTCATTGCAAAGCTGGGGCACCGTGCCGAGGCATCTGTGAGTAAACGTGAGCTGAGTCCCAGGCCAGTTGCTGCTGAACTGTTCCCACCCTTCCCAGGTAAAACACCTGAATATATACAAGGACTTGAAAGCCTAGAGGAAGGGTCATGGAGCCACACGAGTGACAGCATGCCAGCTGACTTGGTGCCTGCAGGCCAGCCAGGATGGTCCTGGCCCTGGGTGCTCTTCTGGAAGATTTCCATTTCCCTGCCTGAGATACCCGTCCTGTCCCTGCCCCCACTGCTTTTTTCCTTCCTCACCTCTGCCCAGGGAGCAATTCCAGCAGCAGGTATGGGTGACACATCCTCTTCTTTAGCAGGTGGCAGCCTGGCAACTGCTGCAGAAAGTCCAGCAGAGCCCCACTCACACTGGGCCACCCACAAAGCCGTGGCCTCTCACTCCCTCCCACCAGCCCAGCCCCGAGACTGCTGACAGGGCAGAGAAAATGGCGTCAGACACAGCTGCAGGGGCTCTTGCTGCCTGGAGTGGTATTTATATTGATCTCAACCCAGGCACACCTGGGGAGGGCTGGCCGGCACCGTAAGGCTGCCCAGGTCAGCCAATCATCACCCCTCAGGGGCTCACAGTTGCAGAAAATGGAACTTGCTGAACCGGCCAGGTCCAAGGAACAGGTGTGGGCTCCTGAGAGTCAGGATAGACAAGGGGCTGCAGCTTTGGCTTGTTTTCTAATCATTTTATCTGGCCCATGAGTGGGAGACAACTTCAAGAAAACCCTCTCCTAATGAGAGGAACCCAGGAGTCAGGGAGAGGAGGGGTGGGTGGTGGTTGGAGACAGAGGCCTGGTGCCCCGGGTGCAGTGGAAGTCTCTGGAAGACCAGGTGGAGGGAGGCCACACAGAGTGATGCCCAGGGTCAGAGACCTGTCGGAGCTGCTGTTTGTTAGTTCAAGTCCTGCTCTGAGGTGCTCTGTGTCAGCTCTGAGCGACAGGTGAGCTGGGGGTGTTCTTCAATGAGGGCTATGTGCACGGTTCCTGTGTGCCCAGCCCTGCCATGGTACCTGCAAGGGTAGCTCTGTATCCTGGGAGGGGTCTGACCACGAGAGCCCCGTGGGCTGGGTTAGGGGTGGGGTACCTGCCCAGGAGAGCTCCATATCCTGGGATTGGCCTGACCACGAGAGCCCCATGGGCTGCTGGGGACCTGGTAAAGGATGTCAGGACAGTCAGTGAAGCCACCGAGGATATACCTCCAGTTGCTCCTAATTCCTACACCCTGCTGGTCATTCTACCAACCACCAGGACATGGTATTCTGTATTAGTCTTCAATGATGCCTTCTTTTGTATTCCATTAGTCCCAGAGTCACAAGAAATTTTGGCTTGTGAGTGGCAGGACTCAACATACAACTAAAACAATACTTCTGGGCCGTCTTGCCCCAAGGGTTCAAAAATTCCCACACCATCTTTGGGGAAAGCTTAGCTAAAGACCGAAAAGTTCTACCTCTGGAAAAGGAAACCCTCCTTCAATATGCAGATGACATTCTGATCACCAGCCCTACTAAGGAGGCCTCTGAACTACCAAGCCAATAAAGGATAGAAGCTGTCCAAGAAAAAGCTCAAATATCACAGACTGCGGTGACCTGCCTGGGCTTCATTCTCACACAAGGTCGGAGAAGCCCATCCCAGGAAAGGGAAGAAACCATTTGCAGCCTTACCCCTTTCTAAAACGAGAAGACAGCTTAGGGATTCCTGGGGAGGCCAGGGTTTGCTGCTTCTGGATCCCTAACTACAGTCTACTAGCTGGGCCTCTATATGAAACACTGAAAGGAAAAGATGATGATCCTTTTGAACAGAATCCAGAAGTGGCCTTTCAAGAATGGAAAGAGCAGTCAATTCAGACCCTTGCCCTGGAACTCCCTAATTGAGCTAAACCCTTTGACCTTTCCATTCCCGGTGAAAGGTGAATCGCCATTGGAGAATTAGTGCAAAAACTGGGACCACTTGAAATGGAACAACGCAAGAATGCCATCCACGTAGGATAAACTACAGTCACCAAGGGGCTTGGCCCACTGCCACATCTGGCCAAGATACTGGCGGTATCTAAAACCCTGGAAATCAGCAGCCCAAAAGGCCACCTCCCTCCTAAGGGAAAAGGACCCCACGTGGTGATCCTAATCACCAACCATGCCCTGAAGTTGCAGGGTTCGCTCCGTGGGCACACCGACCTCGAGTGAGGAGGCCCTCCAACTCCAACATCCAGAGAGATAACCGGGGGCAACAGGGCACCATGATGACTCGTGTGAACATCACTTGACCTGGAGTTTCTCTCATAAAACAACAATAGTGTGTCCCGAAGGAGTAGACTACTGCTTGCAGGACTTACTGCACCCGGAGGGGAGCTAATAATCTTGGCGGGGGAACCGTATATCACACTGTCACCATAGAAAAGCCTACAGACACCGTGATGATGGTGGCCAATAAGACCGGCTGGACTCCTGTTTACTTCAAAAGGCTGTTGACTCAGTGGCCATCATGGTCCTTGATCACCACTGACCCTGGACTGTCTGGGAGTTGAGCGGGCAGGGCTCTGACACCTGGTGCTGTTTTTACGTTAATTCAGGGGCCTAACTGAAGAAAGAGCAGACTACTGGTCAGAGCATCTAGGCTGGCAGAAACGGTCAGCCTAAGGTGGCTGAACAAATGTGGGGCGGGGTGAAACTGGCCCCCACAGCGTCTCTGCACATCTCTTTCCTGGACCCTTAAAGGTCATTAGAATCTATAACACTTCCAATGCTGGTGCTCAGGCGGACGAGCAGGGAGGCAGGGGTCCTGGGGCCAATCAACGTCACCTGGAGGCTGCTGGGGAGAAGTTCTGACCCTCGTCCCCTGGTATGAGGGCTCCCAACTCAGCACTCAGCAGTTACAGAAGAAGGGTCTGCACCCTCAGCACTCCAAGAATGAGGAACGGGACAAAAGGCAGAGGAGGGGTTTGTCCCCAGCAAAGCCCATGAAAAATCCCTGGGAGATAAAAATAGAATCTGGGCAATAAAGTCAAGTCTGACCTTTTTTATCCTTTGTGCTTTGTCTAATGTCACGTGCTCCTAGGGTCCCGCATGCAGAGGTTCCACACCCGGCACTTCAGACCAGATTTCCTAGTGCAGAATGGCTGGGTCGACACCTCAGCTCCTGGGGCCCAGTGCAGACTCCGAGATATAGAGCCTGAGCTGCAGCCAACCCGGCCCTCGAGAGCTCCGCCCCCTCCCTCCCACTGACTCTGACAGGATCTCTACACAGCAGCCCAGCCCACAGCCCACGGGGTAGTGCATGCTCTCACCTCTCCATTCTCTGATCAAAATATAAAGTTTCCTTTGCTTGTGAACCAAACTCAGTCTCGATCTTTTGGCCCCAATGACACTGGGCAGGGGGACACTTGTTGGGGTCCACTCTGGAGGATCAGTAACAGAAATTGAGACTATTGTAACTTCAATGAACAGATGTGTGAGCCAAACTGTAGTTAACATAGAACAGTTTATAAGGCTCGGGTAAAATAAGATGTTTCTAACACTTCCATTTGATATTTCCATCACTTTATTATAAGCAAGTTCAGTGAAAAGGGTTGTCTTATTTGTCAGGTCAATATTAGAGAAATGAAGTGATTTCTTTCCAAGGATGTACATCTAATAATCTTGGTTAAAGCTTCAATCTTGTTTTAAATGCTTTTCCATTGAAAATGATACCTCTCTTTCAGCTCCCCCATTTCTGAGAAGTATAAAATCTTATAATTTATTATTACCAAAGGGGAAAGGTGGGAGGAGGGATAAATTAACAGTTTGGAATTAACACATACACACTGCTATGTATAAAATAGATCATCAACAAGGAACTACTGTATAGCACAGGGAACTACACTCAATATTTTGCAATAAGCTATAAGGGGAAATAATCGGAAAAAGAATAGATATTTTTATTGACATCATCTATCAATGACAGTTAAAGTGTAACCTAAGGGAAGCCGGTGGTGAGTGCTTCTGACCCTGAAGACTTCAATCATCTAAAGTTTGGACTCTGCCTACTTCCCAAGGCCCTTAATGAACATATGTGTAGCCGTAGCTTAAAAAATTCCCCAGTTTGGGTTTCGGGGAGACACTGATTTTGAAAAAGCCCTGGTGTTCTCCTTACATGAATGGGACTCTTCCTACTGCTAAAACATGTCTGTCACACCCAGAGGATGGTATACCGTCTGATCGGGAAGAGTTTGGAAAAGGCATCTCATCTCCTCATCTCCTGGTGCTCGGGTTCACCCCTCCAGCGTCTTTACTAACAGTCTCCCCACTTGGAGATGTCAGCACTGTCAACATCCTGTTGCGTACAGTTTGGAATTTGTCCAGAGGATGAAGTGGAAGGATGAGGAACAATGAGAGACAAGTCCTAGGTGTTCAGACAGGCACATGTCACTCTAATTTCCAATCAGGAAGACGAATTGACCAAAGGCTAGGGTTGCCCATGGAAACAGTATAGGGCTTGAGGAAATCCCACTGCTTTGTGGCCAGTTCCCATAAACACAAGTTGAACAATGGAACTCAGGGGCAGTAAAATTCATGAAACTGCAGAGTTGAAAATATCTATCACTGAAAAATGTCTTGAGGAAAGTCAGAGAAAAGGATTGGTAAGCAAGGGAGAATGGCAGGAAAGGGATTTGAGGAGGTAGAAAGGACTCGCCATTAAGCACAAGAAAAGGGGCTGAACATTGCCAACATTGCAGTTGGCCAAAAAGGCTGTATGCGTTTTTTTCTGTATATATTCAAGAAAAGGGCATACACTTTTTTAGCCAACCAAACAGGTGGGCACTGGAAATCAATACTACAAAAGATATCACTTCGCATCAGTCAGAAGAGCCATCCTCATAAAGTGTAAACACCAGAAATGCAGGACAGGGCAAGGAGAAGAGGGAGCCCTGTGAGGCTTATAGTGGAAATGTATATTGCCAACGGCCATTCTGGAGAAGTGTATTGTGTTTACTAAAGCATCTAAAAAATGAGCTACAGAGCATAGGGCACTTGCACTCATGGGCGTATATCTTGGGAAAAACAAAAATCGAGAGGACACAGGCACCCCAATGTTTACTGCCTCTCTGTTTAAAACATCCTCGACTAGGATATAACTTAAATGTCTCTGGAGGGAAAAAATGGATAGAGATGTGGTACTTATGTAGAGTGGACTATTACTCAGCCTGGAAATCAATGAAATATGGCCAGTTGTAACAACTCCGGAGGAGTTACGTATGATCATTCTAAGTGACATAATTCAAAAAGAAAAAGACACATATCATAAGATATCACTTAAAGGTGGAATCCAAAATGGCTACACATGAAATAAATTACAAAACAAAAACATAGTCAAATATGTAGAAAACACGCGTAAGGCTGCTAAACGGGAAAGGTGGGGAGGGGTGAGGCATCATCCAGGAGGTTGAAATTAGCAAAGATACCATTCCAAATACCAAACTGATAATCAACAAGGCCTACACGGTAGCTAAAAGAACTGCGCTCAGCACACTCAAGTCACCGGAAAAGAATATCTATGACTGGTAAGAATCTGAAAAAGAATTTATTGATGTCTCTCTGTACGTGAATCAAGTGGATGTACAGCAGCAAGAAACAGAGCTTTGAAAATCAGCTGTAACCAATATAGTAATAAATTGAAAAAAATAAACGACAGAGAGACAGAGAAAACCTCTTACAACTTTTCCTCAGGGACGGTGATGCAACATGGATTGAACACATCTAGACCCACAGCAGGATGAGACATAAGGCTGGAAACTGTTCGCGCTAAGAGAAATGTGAGGTTGGGTGAGGAAATGCACACCCTTTAAAGTAATACTACCTGGTACCCATTCAATGGGTCCCAAATCTGCAGGTTCAAGGAATCTTCCTACAGCTAAAACGTGCATGGAAAACCCAGAGGACTGTACACCATGTGATCGGGAGATGTGTCTAAAATGCACCTCATTTATCCTCTCCTGGTGCTCCTGTTCATCATTCCAGCCACGTTACTTAGAATCTCCCCACTTAGAGAATCAGCACATTTAAACTTCTGTTTCACACATTTTGCAAATTGTGAGGAGGATGAACGGGAAGAGGGAGAACCAATGAGAGAATAGTTGTAGGGGTTTGGACGGGCACATGTCACTCTAATTTCCCATTAAGAATAAGAATTAAAAAAAGGCTCAGCCTGCCTCGCCAGAGCCAAAATAGGGCCTGAAGCAATCCTGCGGCTTTGAGGCCAGCTCACAAAAGAGCAACTTAGAAAATGGAGCTCAGGGTCACTGCAATTCACAAACCTGCAGAGTTATAAATGAAAACTAACGTCCAAAAATATGTCGAGGTAAGGCAAAGAAGAGGATCTGAATGCAAGACAGAATTGCAAGAAACAGATTTCAAGAGATAGATTGGACTCGTCTTTAAAGCACATGAAAAGCGGCAGAATTTCGACAATGATGCAGTTGGCCCCAAAAGGAGTATGTGTTTTTTCCTGAATATATCCAGGAAAAAACGCATACGCACTTTATGGGCAACCAAGCAAGCAAGCAATGCAAATGTGCACAACAAAGAAGTCTCATTTCCCACTGGTCAAAAGGGCCATCCGAAAAAATTGTAAAAACCAGAAATGCAGGACAGGCCATGGAGAACAGGGAGCCTTTATACGCTGATGGACAGTGTGTGAACTGCCGAGAGCCACTCTGGAGAAGTGTATGGTGGTTCCTAAATCATCTAAAAAACAGAGCTACAGAGCATAGGGCACTTCCAATCATGGAAGTATATCTAGGGAAGTCTAAAAGTCAACAAGACACAAGCACACCACAGTTTAGGGCTACTCTGTTTACAAGAACCTCAACTTCAGTACACCTTAAATATCCCAGGAAAGAGAACAATGGATAAAGAAAATGTGGTACTTATGTACAATGGAATATCTCTTCACCATGAAATCAATGTAATAAGGCTAGTAGAAGGATAAAGAGTGGATGTAGGTCCGATAATACTACTTGAAATAAGTCAAACAGAAAAAGAAACATATCATAAGATATCACTTATAGAGGGAGGATAAATATGGCTGCACAAAAAATGAATTACAAAACAGAACAGTGTCTCACATTTAGAAAACACACTTATGTCAGCTTAAGGGGAAAGGAGAGGTGGGGTGATGCATAAAACCAGAGTTTGAAATTAGCACAGATACCGTTCAATAAACCAAATAGGTATTAGACAAGATCTACACCTTGCTCAATGAACTGGCCTCAACACACCCTATACACCGCAGAGAAATATATCTGAGTAATAAGAATCTTAAAACCCATGTATTGATATATCTCCATAAGGGAATCAAGTGTGTGCAGAGCGGCACAAACACAGCAGTGAAAATGAGCTAAACCCCATTATAGAAATAAATTTTAAAATCAAAACGCAGAAACAATGAAAGAGAGAAAAATTCTTACAAAATTCGCTCAGGGGCTGTGATGCAACCTGGAATGACCACATATAAACCCACAGCTGGATAAGACATAAGGCTGGACACTTGGGGCTGAGAGCATTGGTGAGCTTTGGTGAGCAACTGCCGAAAGTTTAATGCAATACTTCATGCTACTCATTCCAAGGGTCCCAACACTCCAGGTTGAAGGGAATCTTCCTACAGCTAAACCATGCATGGGAAATCCAGCGGATGGTATACCATATGATCGGGAAAGGTTTCTAAAACACACCTCATTTTCCTCTTGGGGTTCCGGATCAACATTCCAGCCACTTTACTAACAAAACCTCCACATGGAGAGTCAATGCCTTTAAGTTCCGGTATCGCACAGTCTGCAGTTAGTGCGGAGGATGAATGGGAATAGGGCGAACCAGTGAGAAAATAGCTGTAGCGGTTTCAATGGGCACATGTCACTCTAATTTCACATCAAGAAGAAGAATTAACCAAAGGCAGAGCAAGGCGCCGAAGAAGAAGAATAGGGCCTGAAGAAATCCTGTGGATATGAGGAAGATCACAAAAATAAGAGCTGAAAAATGGAGGTAAGGGCCACTGCAATTCACAAACCTGCAGAGTTATAAAGGCCAACTATTTTCCAAAAGTATATTGAGGTAAGGCTATGAAGAGGCACTGACAGCAAGGCAGAATTGCAGGAAACCGATTTCAGGAGATAGACTGGAATTGCATTTAAAGCATAGGAAAATAGGCAGAATGTCAACAACGATGCACTTGGCCAAAAAGGGCGTATGCGTTTTTTCCTGAATATATTCAGGAAATAACGCATACGCCCTTTTTGGCCATCCAAGCAAGCTTGCAAAGGAAATCTGCACTACAATGAAGTCTCACTGCCCCCCATCAAAAGGGCCATCTGAAAAAAGTGTAAAATCCAGAAAGGCAGGACAGTCCATGGAGAACTGGGAGCCTTGTTATGCTGATGGGCGGGATGTAAATTGCCAACAGCCACTCTAGAGAAGTGTATGGTGTTTCCTGAAACGTCTACAAAACAAAGCAACAGAGCCTAGGGCACTTCCACTTATGGTCCTATAGCTTAGGGAAATTAAAATCAAAAAGACACAGCCACCCCAAAGTTTGGGACGGCTCTGTTTACAGGAACCTTGTATACGGTACAAGTTCAATATCGCAGAAAGCAAAAAATGGATAAAGAAGTTGTGGTACTTACGTACAATGCAATATCACTCAGCAATGAAATCTATGACATCAGGCCCGTAGCAGCATAATGAGTGGATTCAGGTACGATGATTCTAAGTGAAATAAGTCACACAGAAAAAGGAACATCATAAGGTATCACTACTACACGGAATGTAAACTTGGCTACACAGAAACTGAATTACAAAACAGAACAGGGTCTCAAATGTAGAAAACCAACTTATGCTTGCTTAAGGGGAATGGTGAGTTGGGGTGCTGCATGAAACCAGAGATTGAAATTGCCACAGATACCGTTCCATAAGCCAAATATGTAATAGACAAGAGCTACTGCTTGCTCAACGAAGAGGACACAACACGCCATATTAACTGCCTAAGAATATACCAGACTAGTAAGAATCTAAAAACCTATGGATTTATATGTCTCCGAAAGAGAATCAATCATGTGTACAGCGGCATAAGCGTAGTATTGATAGGATTGGTGAGGTTTGGTGAGCAAATGCAGACCCTTTGAAGTCATATTGCATGGTACCCATTCCATGGGTCTCAACTCTCCAGGTTTAAGGGATTTTTCCTTCAGCTAAAACATGCATGTGGAACCCAGAGTATGATCCACCGTGTGATCGGGAAACGTGTTCAAATGTGTCTCAGTTTTCGTCCCCTGGTACTCGGGTGCAACATTCCAGACGCTTTACTAACACTCTC